>NW_026441876.1:2500-5000 GCF_025612915.1 Magallana angulata
CCCTCGTGTAAGTGCAAGTGTAAGAGTGAGCGCGGGTAAACGGCGGGAGTAGACTCGACTCTCTTAAGGTAGGCAGAGCTGGCCGTTCTAGCAGCAGCGGACGTCGCGGGGCATCGCGGGCATCGCAGGCCTCCCCCTCGCGTAAGTGTTAGAGTGAGCGCGGGTAGGCGGCGGGAGTAGACTCGACTCTCTTAAGGTAGGCAAAGCTGGCCGTTCTAGCAGTTAAGTGTTAGAGTGAGCGCGGGTAGGCGGCGGGAGTAGACTCGACTCTCTTAAGGTAGGCAGAGCTGGCCGTTCTAGCAGCAGCGGACGTCGCGGGGCATCGCGGGGCATCGCAGGCTTCCCCCTCGTGTAAGTGCAAGTGTAAGAGTGAGCGCGGGTAAACGGCGGGAGTAGACTCGACTCTCTTAAGGTAGGCAGAGCTGGCCGTTCTAGCAGCAGCGGACGTCGCGGGGCATCGCGGGCATCGCAGGCCTCCCCCTCGCGTAAGTGTTAGAGTGAGCGCGGGTAGGCGGCGGGAGTAGACTCGACTCTCTTAAGGTAGGCAAAGCTGGCCGTTCTAGCAGTTAAGTGTTAGAGTGAGCGCGGGTAGGCGGCGGGAGTAGCCTCGACTCTCTTAAGGTAGGCAGAGCTGGCCGTTCTAGCAGCAGCGGACGTCGCGGGGCATCGCGGGGCATCGCAGGCTTCCCCCTCGTGTAAGTGCAAGTGTAAGAGTGAGCGCGGGTAGGCGGCGGGAGTAGCCTCGACTCTCTTAAGGTAGGCAGAGCTGGCCGTTCTAGCAGCAGCGGACGTCGCGGGGCATCGCAGGCCGCCCCCTCGCGTAAGTGTTAGAGTGAGCGCGGGTAGGCGGCGGGAGTAGACTCGACTCTCTTAAGGTAGGCACAGCTGGCCGTTCTAGCAGCAGCGGACGTCGCAGGCCGACCCGAGGATAACGAAGGAGTCCCCCCGCTCTCGCTCGAGCGCGTAGAGCATTCCCTTTTTACCGCAGGCCGTCCCGAGGTGTACGATAGGGGACCCGCTCTCGCGCGCGGAAAAGCAGCCACTTACCGCAGGCCGTCCCGAGGTAGCGACACACTAAGTCGAAGCGAAGCGGCAGAACTGCACTTCATCGGACGCGCCCGCGATTCCTGCTTCCATCGTGCCTGGACTCCGGGAGTCAAAGCAGGCAGTTAGAGAAGCAGTTATCGCAGGGTGCTCCGATGAAGTGCGGTTCTGCCGCTTCGCTTTGAAACGTCCGGTGCGCGCTGTAAAGGGGCATATACCGCAGTCCGTCCCGAGGAAGGTGCCTGTCTTGCGCTGTGAGTAGCTCGCGTTCGCCTGCCTGCCCGATCCTACCGTACGGAAGAGCGGCGGGGAGGGCCCCGGACGTCCCTCCGAGAGCCGGAGCTCGCAGTTTCCGCAGGCCGTCCCGAGGTAGCTACGCAGACCCCGCTCCGGCCGAGGCAGAGCAGCCGTTTACCGCAGGCCGTCCCGAGGTAAGGGCGGAGTCCCCCGCTCTCGGCCGAGGCAGAGCAGCCGTGTTCCGCAGGCCGTCCCGAGATAGCTACAGAGTCCCCCGCTCTCGGCCGAGGCAGAGCAGCCGTGTTCCGCAGGCCGTCCCGAGGTAGCTACAGAGTCCCCCGCTCTCGCGCGCGAGGCAGCGGACAGTTACCGCAGGCCGCCCCGAGGAAACGCAGTTCGGCCGCGCAGTGTCGGGAAGAGCGTGTCGTGACAGCGGAGAAATCGCACTTCTCCCGCTTTAAACCCCCGCTTCAAAACGCGACATGAGAGTCGTTTTCGGGTCCCCTTATCTACAGCGGGAAAAACAGCTTCTCTCTGCGGAAAATGCGATTTCTCCGCTCTGTATGGTACGGATTCGTGTGCCCGATCTTACCATATGGAGGAGATTTTGGAACGGAAGACTCGAGGGCCGCCGAGCCTCGGCGGTCCCTGCGGACTTCTGGCCCGGTCTTGGCGGACCGGGCGTAGGTCCGCGGGGCCTCTCGCACCCCTCCTCCGGTGCGAGCGCAGATCGGGCGCGTCGACGCCCGGTTACCGCAGTCGCTCTGCGGTAAGAGGCCTTAGTCCGGCCCCGCTGCCGAGCAAGGCCCGGTCTGCGGGTGCTCTGCGGACCGGGGCCGGGGCCCCGCTCGGCAGGCGAGCAGAGTGTCTGCGGCAGCGGGTCCGAGGCCTCGGCACGGGACCCCGCGCTCAGGTCGGGAAGAGCGCGGGGAAAGGGGCCCCCGTCGTCTCAGCGGAGAAACGGCACTTTCCCCGCTACGAGATCGGCACTCGCTGTCGAGGCCGGTCGGTCGAGCAGAGGTAAGGGGCGGCTTCCCCTGCTCTGCAGGCTCGGCCGGTTTCCGACGCGGAGAGCCAGAGCAGGCAGGTCAGCGCAGTTAACGCAGGCCGTCCCGAGGAAATGCATATCTGCCGCGCCGTGTCGAGACAGCCGGTGCGCGCAGTATCTAGCCGTTTCCGCAGGCGGTCTCGAGGAATCGCGGTTCGGCCGCTCTGTATG
>NW_026441876.1:37500-53813 GCF_025612915.1 Magallana angulata
CGCGGGGCATCGCGGGGCATCGCAGGCTTCCCCCTCGTGTAAGTGCAAGTGTAAGAGTGAGCGCGGGTAAACGGCGGGAGTAGACTCGACTCTCTTAAGGTAGGCAGAGCTGGCCGTTCTAGCAGCAGCGGACGTCGCGGGGCATCGCGGGCATCGCAGGCCTCCCCCTCGCGTAAGTGTTAGAGTGAGCGCGGGTAGGCGGCGGGAGTAGACTCGACTCTCTTAAGGTAGGCAAAGCTGGCCGTTCTAGCAGTTAAGTGTTAGAGTGAGCGCGGGTAGGCGGCGGGAGTAGACTCGACTCTCTTAAGGTAGGCAGAGCTGGCCGTTCTAGCAGCAGCGGACGTCGCGGGGCATCGCGGGGCATCGCAGGCTTCCCCCTCGTGTAAGTGCAAGTGTAAGAGTGAGCGCGGGTAAACGGCGGGAGTAGACTCGACTCTCTTAAGGTAGGCAGAGCTGGCCGTTCTAGCAGCAGCGGACGTCGCGGGGCATCGCGGGCATCGCAGGCCTCCCCCTCGCGTAAGTGTTAGAGTGAGCGCGGGTAGGCGGCGGGAGTAGACTCGACTCTCTTAAGGTAGGCAAAGCTGGCCGTTCTAGCAGTTAAGTGTTAGAGTGAGCGCGGGTAGGCGGCGGGAGTAGCCTCGACTCTCTTAAGGTAGGCAGAGCTGGCCGTTCTAGCAGCAGCGGACGTCGCGGGGCATCGCGGGGCATCGCAGGCTTCCCCCTCGTGTAAGTGCAAGTGTAAGAGTGAGCGCGGGTAGGCGGCGGGAGTAGCCTCGACTCTCTTAAGGTAGGCAGAGCTGGCCGTTCTAGCAGCAGCGGACGTCGCGGGGCATCGCAGGCCGCCCCCTCGCGTAAGTGTTAGAGTGAGCGCGGGTAGGCGGCGGGAGTAGACTCGACTCTCTTAAGGTAGGCACAGCTGGCCGTTCTAGCAGCAGCGGACGTCGCAGGCCGACCCGAGGATAACGAAGGAGTCCCCCCGCTCTCGCTCGAGCGCGTAGAGCATTCCCTTTTTACCGCAGGCCGTCCCGAGGTGTACGATAGGGGACCCGCTCTCGCGCGCGGAAAAGCAGCCACTTACCGCAGGCCGTCCCGAGGTAGCGACACACTAAGTCGAAGCGAAGCGGCAGAACTGCACTTCATCGGACGCGCCCGCGATTCCTGCTTCCATCGTGCCTGGACTCCGGGAGTCAAAGCAGGCAGTTAGAGAAGCAGTTATCGCAGGGTGCTCCGATGAAGTGCGGTTCTGCCGCTTCGCTTTGAAACGTCCGGTGCGCGCTGTAAAGGGGCATATACCGCAGTCCGTCCCGAGGAAGGTGCCTGTCTTGCGCTGTGAGTAGCTCGCGTTCGCCTGCCTGCCCGATCCTACCGTACGGAAGAGCGGCGGGGAGGGCCCCGGACGTCCCTCCGAGAGCCGGAGCTCGCAGTTTCCGCAGGCCGTCCCGAGGTAGCTACGCAGACCCCGCTCCGGCCGAGGCAGAGCAGCCGTTTACCGCAGGCCGTCCCGAGGTAAGGGCGGAGTCCCCCGCTCTCGGCCGAGGCAGAGCAGCCGTGTTCCGCAGGCCGTCCCGAGATAGCTACAGAGTCCCCCGCTCTCGGCCGAGGCAGAGCAGCCGTGTTCCGCAGGCCGTCCCGAGGTAGCTACAGAGTCCCCCGCTCTCGCGCGCGAGGCAGCGGACAGTTACCGCAGGCCGCCCCGAGGAAACGCAGTTCGGCCGCGCAGTGTCGGGAAGAGCGTGTCGTGACAGCGGAGAAATCGCACTTCTCCCGCTTTAAACCCCCGCTTCAAAACGCGACATGAGAGTCGTTTTCGGGTCCCCTTATCTACAGCGGGAAAAACAGCTTCTCTCTGCGGAAAATGCGATTTCTCCGCTCTGTATGGTACGGATTCGTGTGCCCGATCTTACCATATGGAGGAGATTTTGGAACGGAAGACTCGAGGGCCGCCGAGCCTCGGCGGTCCCTGCGGACTTCTGGCCCGGTCTTGGCGGACCGGGCGTAGGTCCGCGGGGCCTCTCGCACCCCTCCTCCGGTGCGAGCGCAGATCGGGCGCGTCGACGCCCGGTTACCGCAGTCGCTCTGCGGTAAGAGGCCTTAGTCCGGCCCCGCTGCCGAGCAAGGCCCGGTCTGCGGGTGCTCTGCGGACCGGGGCCGGGGCCCCGCTCGGCAGGCGAGCAGAGTGTCTGCGGCAGCGGGTCCGAGGCCTCGGCACGGGACCCCGCGCTCAGGTCGGGAAGAGCGCGGGGAAAGGGGCCCCCGTCGTCTCAGCGGAGAAACGGCACTTTCCCCGCTACGAGATCGGCACTCGCTGTCGAGGCCGGTCGGTCGAGCAGAGGTAAGGGGCGGCTTCCCCTGCTCTGCAGGCTCGGCCGGTTTCCGACGCGGAGAGCCAGAGCAGGCAGGTCAGCGCAGTTAACGCAGGCCGTCCCGAGGAAATGCATATCTGCCGCGCCGTGTCGAGACAGCCGGTGCGCGCAGTATCTAGCCGTTTCCGCAGGCGGTCTCGAGGAATCGCGGTTCGGCCGCTCTGTATGGTACGGATTCGTGTGCCCGATCTTACCATATGGAGGAGTTTTTGGAACGGAAGACCTCGAGGGCCGCCCGGCCACGGCGGCCCCTGCGGACGTCTGATCCGGTCTTGGCGGACCGGCCGCAGGTCCCGCAGGTCGGCGGGGCCTCTCGCACCCCTCCTCCGGTGCGAGCGCAGACGGGGGCGCGCAGACGCCCGATTACCGCAGTCGCTCTGCGGACTAAGAGCACGGCCCGGTCCGCGGTTTGATCTGCGGTCCGTAGCCGGGGCCCCTCTCGGCCTCTCGCTCGCTCGGCAGGCGAGCATGCAAGCGAGTCAGCTTGCAGACCTGTCTGCGGCAGCGGGTCCGAGGCGGGCGGCAGGGGAGACCCCGCGCTCCGTCGGAAAGAGCGCGGGGAAGGGGGCCCCCGGTCGTCTCAGCGGAGAAGAGGCACTTTCCCCGCTACGAGATCGGCACTCGCTGTCGAGGCCGGTCGGCCGAGCAGAGGTAAGGGGCGGCTTCCCCTGCTCTGCAGGCTCGGCCGGTGTCCGACACGGAAAGCCAAAGCAGGCAATTTCAAGCAGAGATCGCAGAGGCTCTCGAGGAAAATGCAAAATCCCGCTTCAAAAGGCGACATCAGAGTCGTTTTCGGGTCCCCTTTTCTACAGGGGAAAAATGGCATTTTCCTGCGGAAAACGTGATTTTTCCGCTATGTATGGTATGGATTCGTCCGCCCGATCTTACTATATGGAGCAGTCTTGTCAGGCAGAGGCAAGCGGGCTGCTGAGGCTCCATGCTTGGGTAACGAACAGAAAGATCTGAAAAGCAGAACTGGCAGACGCATAGCAAGCGGTGTCGTGCCTCGGGGAAAGGAGGCTACTAGCAAAACACGACAAAACACACACCGCCTGGCATCGGTCTCGATACAGGGCGACCCCCCGTTGTAAGTGGGGAGTTCGTCCGGCGCTACGAATTCACGGACACGCACAGGGGGGAGTACTCGCGGGCAATCTCGAGTCTCTCTCCCCCTGGTTAACGCGACACACCTCGCCCGGCGGCGTTCGGAGCTCAACCCCCCCTCGAGCTAAAGCCGACCCGCAAAATGGGCAAAAAACACCGGTCGCTTCACGGCGATCGGCCGCAGTGACCGATGCGGGGATGCGTCAAAAAAAATGCGTCAGAAAAAATCAGCTTCATTATTGGAAAAAGGGAAGTGTGTAGAAAGATGGAAAGCGGAGTTAAAGGTAAGAAAATGCCCTTGACCTTAAAACAGATTTGAAAGCTAAGAGAGAAACAGAATTGCTTACACATGTAAAAAATTGTAATCAGTGCTGTGTAATTAAGACATTGGTTTCATACCAACAAATAAAAAGGCGACAAATTGTTGACATTAGTTGCACAGATCTGAGATTGAGGGGTTGATCTCATTAGTTTCTAAGGTGAAAGAGTTGATGTGTAGTTGTCATTAGTAACACAGATGTAAGAATTAAAGTGTAGTTGTCATTAGTTACACAGATGTAATTGTTGATGTGTAGTTGTCATTAGTTACACAGATGTAACTGTTGATGTGTTGTTGTCATTAGTTACACAGATGTAATTGTTGATGTGTAGTTGTCATTAGTTACACAGATGTAAGACTTGAGGTGTAGTTGTCATTAGTTACACAGATGTAAGAGTTGAGGTGTAGTTGTCATTAGTTACACAGATGTAAGAGTTGAGGTGTAGTTTTCATTAGTTACACAGATGTAAGAGTTAAGGTGTAGTTGTTATTAGTTACACAGATGTAAGAGTTGATGTGTAGTTGTCATTAGTTACACAGATGTAAGAGTTATGTGCAGTTGTCATTAGTTACACAGATGTTAGAGTTGAGGTGTAGTTGTCATTAGTTACACAGATGTAAGAGTTGAGGTGTAGTTATCATTAGTTACACACATGTCAGAGTTGAGGTGTGGGTTGTCATTAGTTACACAGATGTAAGAGTTGAGGTGTAGTTGTCATTAGTTACACAGATGTAAGAGTTGATGTGTAGTTGTCATTAGTTACACAGATGTAAGAGTTGAGGTGTAGTTGTCATTAGTTACACAGATGTAAGAGTTGAGGTGTAGTTATCATTAGTTACACACATGTCAGAGTTGAGGTGTGGGTTGTCATTAGTTACACAGATGTAAGAGTGGAGGGGTTGTCAATAGTTACACAGATGTAAGAGTTAAAGTGTAGTTGTCATAAGTTACACAGATGTAAGAGTTGAGTTGTAGTTGTCATTAGTTACACAGATGTTAGAGTTGAGGTGTTGTCATAAGTTACACAGATGTAAGAGTTGAGGTGTAGTTGTCATTAGTTACACAGATGTAAGAGTTGGGTTGTAGTTGTCATTAGTTACACAGATGTAAGAGTTGAGGTGTAGTTGTCATTAGTTACACAGATGTAAGAGTTGAGTTGTAGTTGTCATTAGTTACACAGATGTAAGAGTTGAGGTGTAGTTGTCATTAGTTACACAGATGTAAGAGTTAAGGTGTAGTTGTTATTAGTTACACAAATGTAATAGTTAAGGTGTAGTTGTCAGTAGTTACACAGATGTAAGAGTTGAGGTATAGTTGTCATTAGTTACACAGATGTAAAAGTTGAGGTGTAGTTATCATTAGTTACACAGATGTAAGAGTTGAGATGTTGTCATTAGTTACACAGATGTTAGAGTTGAGGTGTAGTTGTCATTAGTTACACATATGTAAGAGTTGATGTGTAGTTGTCATTAGATACATATATGTAAGAGTTGAGGTGTAGTTGTCATTAGATACAGAGATGTAAGAGTTGAGGTGTTGTCATTAGTTACACAGATGA
Organism: Magallana angulata; assembly: GCF_025612915.1. Lineage (NCBI taxonomy): Eukaryota > Metazoa > Mollusca > Bivalvia > Ostreida > Ostreidae > Magallana > Magallana angulata. The sequence goes on from NW_026441876.1 coordinate 42,846, forward strand.
AAGAGTCGATGTGTAGTTGTCAGTAGTTACACAGATGTAAGAGTTGATGTGTAGTTGTCATTAGTTACACAGATGTAAGAGTTGAGGTGTAGTTGTCAGTAGTTACACATATGTAAGAGTTGAGATGTAGTTATCATTAGTTACACATATGTAAGAGTTGAGGTGTAGTTGTCATTAGATACATATATGTAAGAGATGAGGAGTAGTTGTCATTAGATACATATATGAAAGAGTTGAGGTGTAGTTGTCAGTAGTTACACAGATGTAAGAGTTGGGGTATATTTGTCATTAGTTACACAGATGTAAGAGTTGAGGTGTAGTTGCCATAAGTTACACAGATGTAAGAGTTGAGGTGTAGTTATCATAAGTTACACAGATATATGAGTTGAGGTGTAGTTGTCATTAGTTACACAGATGTAAGAGTCGAGGTGTAGTTGTCATTAGCTACACAGATGTACGATTTGATGTGTAGTTGTCATTAGTTACACAGATGTAAGAGATGAGGTGTAGTTGTCATTAGTTACACAGATGTAAGAGTTGAGGTGTAGTTGTCATTAGTTACACAGATGTAAGAGTTGAGGTGTAGTTGTCATTAAATACATAGATGTAAGAGTTGAGGTGTAGTTGTAATTAGATACATAGATGTAAGAGTTGAGGTGTAGTTGTTATTACTTACACAGATGTAATAGTTGATGTGTAGTTGCCATTAGATACACAGATATATGAGTTGAGGTGTAGTTGCCATTAGATACACAGATATAAGAGTTGAGGTGTAGTTGTCATTAGTTACACAGATGTAAGAGTTGAGGTGTAGTTGTTATTACTTACACAGATGTAATAGTTGATGTGTAGTTGCCATTAGATACACAGATATATGAGTTGAGGTGTAGTTGCCATTAGATACACAGATATAAGAGTTGAGGTGTAGTTGTCATTAGTTACACAGATGTAAGAGTTGAGGTGTAGTTGTCATTAGTTACACAGATGTAAGACTTAAGGTGTAGTTGTTATTAGTTACACAAATGTAATAGTTAAGGTGTAGTTGTCAGTAGTTACACAGATGTAAGAGTTGAGGTATAGTTGTCATTAGTTACACAGATGTAAAAGTTGAGGTGTAGTTATCATTAGTTACACAGATGTAAGAGTTGAGATGTTGTCATTAGTTACACAGATGTTAGAGTTGAGGTGTAGTTGTCATTAGTTACACATATGTAAAAGTTGATGTGTAGTTGTCATTAGATACATATATGTAAGAGTTGAGGTGTAGTTGTCATTAGATACAGAGATGTAAGAGTTGAGGTGTTGTCATTAGTTACACAGATGAAAGAGTCGATGTGTAGTTGTCAGTAGTTACACAGATGTAAGAGTTGATGTGTAGTTGTCATTAGTTACACAGATATAAGAGTTGAGGTGTAGTTGTCAGTAGTTACACATATGTAAGAGTTGAGATGTAGTTATCATTAGTTACACATATGTAAGAGTTGAGGTGTAGTTGTCATTAGATACATATATGTAAGAGATGAGGAGTAGTTGTCATTAGATACATATATGAAAGAGTTGAGGTGTAGTTGTCAGTAGTTACACAGATGTAAGAGTTGGGGTATATTTGTCATTAGTTACACAGATGTAAGAGTTGAGGTGTAGTTGCCATAAGTTACACAGATGTAAGAGTTGAGGTGTAGTTATCATAAGTTACACAGATATATGAGTTGAGGTGTAGTTGTCATTAGTTACACAGATGTAAGAGTCGAGGTGTAGTTATCATTAGTTACACAGATGTAAGAGTCGAGGTGTAGTTGTCATTAGCTACACAGATGTACGATTTGATGTGTAGTTGTCATTAGTTACACAGATGTAAGAGATGAGGTGTAGTTGTCATTAGTTACACAGATGTAAGAGTTGAGGTGTAGTTGTCATTAGTTACACAGATGTAAGAGTTGAGGTGTAGTTGTCATTAAATACATAGATGTAAGAGTTGAGGTGTAGTTGTAATTAGATACATAGATGTAAGAGTTGAGGTGTAGTTGTTATTACTTACACAGATGTAATAGTTGATGTGTAGTTGCCATTAGATACACAGATATATGAGTTGAGGTGTAGTTGCCATTAGATACACAGATATAAGAGTTGAGGTGTAGTTGTCATTAGTTACACAGATGTAAGAGTTGAGGTGTAGTTGTTATTACTTACACAGATGTAATAGTTGATGTGTAGTTGCCATTAGATACACAGATATATGAGTTGAGGTGTAGTTGCCATTAGATACACAGATATAAGAGTTGAGGTGTAGTTGTCATTAGTTACACAGATGTAAGAGTTGAGGTGTAGTTGTCATTAGTTACACAGATGTAAGAGTTGATGTGTAGTTGTCATTAAATACATAGATGTAAGAGTTGAGGTGTAGTTATAATTAGATACATAGATGTAAGAGTTGAGGTGTAGTTGTTATTACTTACACAGATGTAATAGTTGATGTGTAGTTGCCATTAGATACACAGATATATGAGTTGAGGTGTAGTTGCCATTAGATACACAGATATAAGAGTTGAGGTGTAGTTGTCATTAGTTACACAGATGTAATAGTTGAGGTGTAGTTGTCATTAGTTACACAGATGTAAAAGTTGAGGTGTAGTTGTAATTAGATACATAGATGTAAGAGTTGAGGTGTTGTTGTTATTACTTACACAGATGTAATAGTTGATGTGTAGTTGCCATTAGATACATATATGTAAGAGTTGAGGTGTAGTTATCATTAGTTACACAGAGGCAAGAGTTGAGGTGTAGTTGTCATTAGTTACACAGATGTAAGAGTTGAGGTGTAGTTGCCATAAGTTACACAGATGTAAGAGTTATGTGTGGTTGTCATTAGATACACAGATATATGAGTTGAGGTGTAGTTGCCATTAGATACACAGATATAAGAGTTGAGGTGTAGTTGCCATAAGTTACACAGATGTAAGAGTTGAGGTGTAGTTGTCATTAGTTACACAGATGTAAGAGTTGAGGTGTAGTTGTCATTAGTTACACAGATGTAAGAGTTGAGGTGTAGTTGTCATTAGTTACACAGATGTAAGTGTTGATGTGTAGTTGTCATTAGTTACACAGATGTAAGAGTTGAGGTATAGTTGTCATTAGTTACACAGATGTAAGAGATGATGTGTAGTTGTCATTAGTTACACAGATGCAAAAGGTGAGGTGTAGTTGTCATTAGTAACACAGATGTAAGAGATGATGTGTAGTTGTCAGTAGTTACACAGATGTAAGAGTTGAGATGTAGTTGTCATTAGTCACACAGATGTAAGAGTTGATATGTTATTGTCATTAGTTACACAAATGTAAGAGATGATGTGTAGTTATCATTAGTTGCACAGATGTAAGAGTTGATGTGTAGTTGTCATTAGTTACACAGATGTAAGAGATTAGGTGTAGTTGTCATTAGTTTCACAGATGTAATAGTGTTACACAGATGTAAGAGTCGAGGTGTAGTTATCATTAGTTACACAGATGTAAGAGTTGAGGTGTAGTTGTCATTAGTTACACAGATGTAAGAGTTGATGTATAGTTGTCATTAGTTACAGTCAGTTGAAAGAGGTGTTGGGCTGTTTTTCATTATCAACATAGAAGAAGTAGTAAGAATTGTTGTTTTAGTTAAACAAATGTAAGAGGTGAAGTAATTGTTATATTAGAAATGAGAGTCTGTACCATTAATACAATGAGAAGTTGATATTTTAAGTAACCCATGCATTGTATGTAACAGGATAATGTCATTTGATAATAATTTAATGAGAATAAAAAAGAAGCTTTCATTCTTATAACAAATTATTTATTATGATAGATAATTGTAATTACACCAGGGTATTTATTTTTGTCCAGGAATGAAACAAGGGGGAAAGAGGAAGCTAGTAATTCCAAGGAAAAGGTCAGTTTTTGCTGAGTTTAAAGTTAAACCTTTTTATTGTTTGGAAAAATATATCAATTTACTTATTTCATGGGGGCCAATTTTCGTGGATGGCTTAAATATACATAGGACCAGAGTGTTTAGATGTGGATATATAAAAACACTTGTTTTATGTTTATACTTATCAATACCATAGATAATTTTGTCATAGCCACCAATGTCCCATCAGCCAATCAGTGAAAAGCATTGCTCATACAAGGTTAAGATTAATGACATAGATAAAAAAAACTATATAAAGGAGATAGAGAGAGGGGGGGTATTATGTTATATTTTTTTTCAATGGCAAAAATAGTAAAATTACGCATCTTTTGCAGGATGTTTACTTTTCAATAAAAAAGATTAGGAGAATCACTCAATACATTTTATGATTTAATGTCTACATATCGAAACAGTGGGTTACTTATGTTAATATGTGTCTATTGTATACATATTTTAATTATTTAACTTTATTTTGAAGTGGAGCTGAGGAATTTGAAGTGGAATTACTTACTGTCGGGTAAGCCATATTCTTACAATAACTAGGCATTAGTATTTTCCAGAATCTCTCTCTCTCTCTCTCTCTGAACACAAAAGCTGTTTCATGAGAGATATTTGATGGGGCAAGAAAGTATATTGTATTAACTTGATGAATGCCAATTTAAGTTCATTTAAGTCCTGCATGTCTTAAACTATTAGAATTGAATTATAATCATTAGTCCAAATAAGTAAAAGCTAAAATATATGGAAGCATAGGCATCCTTAGTTAGTGTTGATTCATTTTTTTTTTCAATCATATTCCCAGGGGGTTAGGGTTGGACAACAATTGGGAGTTAAATTATGTCATTGGAATATGTTAATTAATCTTTTAAAAAATCTTTCTCTCCAAAACCATTCATTTAGAAACGCTGTTACTTGTGTGGAAGAATCCACATGTAGTTAGAATGAGGTTTGTTTTTATCGTAATCCACGAGAGTAAGTTGGGACAACATGGGGGATTGGTAGTTTGGTAAATGTTCACACACAAATAAATAAAAGAAAAATTCTTATAATAAAAACTTTTTATAGAGAAAGTTTTAAAAATCTTGCTAAACAAGATTTGTATTGGTTAATTTTTTAATTAGGCCAAAAAGATTTTTTTTTCTTTGGAATTGCCTCCCGCTTCATGAAAATACCCCCGGCTGATAAATTTTATTAGCAAAATATAAAGAACTTTTTTTGCCCTTTTTTTCCTGACAACATCTGATTTGACCAGAAATATGGCGATTGCTCCTTCACCCCTGCGAATGTTATTGTCATTTAAATTTTAGACCACGTGGTTTTATTTGACCCTTTCAGTTTCGCAGTAAAAATCGTACCTGGTGTATAAAGTCTATTTCACAGTATCTAGGTTCTTGTAGTCAAACATAAAATCTAGAGGTTTATTGATTTTAAACTTTATCTTCATTAATTGGTGAATAAAATGTGTTCTAGAAATAAATGAGACTATACAAAAATCAGTTTTTGTCTGCTGTTGCAACAACTTACATGAAAATGGCTCGATATACTAAGTTTTAATGCAAAACAGACACCCATTATTTTTTTTTTAAATATGGTATTGCACACCACAAGCATCAAACATGGCTATGATTTTATAAAGCAACTCAATGTTTATGTTACCAACCACCTTTCACGTGGTTGAACGCGAACGATAACTCTGTTCTGAATATTATCGTTTAATATAAATAACTGCTAGATGGTGAAATAAGACATAAATTTAAAAGCTTTTCCCGTTTTAACATAAATGCGTTCAACCACGTGAAAGGTGGTTGGTAACATAAACATTGAGTTGCTTTATAAAATCATAGCCATGTTTGATGCTTGTGGTGTGCAATACCATATTTAAAAAAAAAATAATGGGTGTCTGTTTTGCATTAAAACTTAGTATATCGAGCCATTTTCATGTAAGTTGTTGCAACAGCAGACAAAAACTGATTTTTGTATAGTCTCATTTATTTCTAGAACACATTTTATTCACCAATTAATGAAGATAAAGTTTAAAATCAATAAACCTCTAGATTTTATGTTTGACTACAAGAACCTAGATACTGTGAAATAGACTTTATACACCAGGTACGATTTTTACTGCGAAACTGAAAGGGTCAAATAAAACCACGTGGTCTAAAATTTAAATGACAATAACATTCGCAGGGGTGAAGGAGCAATCGCCATATTTCTGGTCAAATCAGATGTTGTCAGGAAAAAAAGGGCAAAAAAAGTTCTTTATATTTTGCTAATAAAATTTATCAGCCGGGGGTATTTTCATGAAGCGGGAGGCAATTCCAAAGAAAAAAAAATCTTTTTGGCCTAATTAAAAAATTAACCAATACAAATCTTGTTTAGCAAGATTTTTAAAACTTTCTCTATAAAAAGTTTTTATTATAAGAATTTTTCTTTTATTTATTTGTGTGTGAACATTTACCAAACTACCAATCCCCCATGTTGTCCCAACTTACTCTCGTGGATTACGATAAAAACAAACCTCATTCTAACTACATGTGGATTCTTCCACACAAGTAACAGCGTTTCTAAATGAATGGTTTTGGAGAGAAAGATTTTTTAAAAGATTAATTAACATATTCCAATGACATAATTTAACTCCCAATTGTTGTCCAACCCTAACCCCCTGGGAATATGATTGAAAAAAAAAATGAATCAACACTAACTAAGGATGCCTATGCTTCCATATATTTTAGCTTTTACTTATTTGGACTAATGATTATAATTCAATTCTAATAGTTTAAGACATGCAGGACTTGAATGAACTTAAATTGGCATTCATCAAGTTAATACAATATACTTTCTTGCCCCATCAAATATCTCTCATGAAACAGCTTTTGTGTTCAGAGAGAGAGAGAGAGAGAGATTCTGGAAAATACTAATGCCTAGTTATTGTAAGAATATGGCTTACCCGACAGTAAGTAATTCCACTTCAAATTCCTCAGCTCCACTTCAAAATAAAGTTAAATAATTAAAATATGTATACAATAGACACATATTAACATAAGTAACCCACTGTTTCGATATGTAGACATTAAATCATAAAATGTATTGAGTGATTCTCCTAATCTTTTTTATTGAAAAGTAAACATCCTGCAAAAGATGCGTAATTTTACTATTTTTGCCATTGAAAAAAAATATAACATAATACCCCCCCCTCTCTCTATCTCCTTTATATAGTTTTTTTTATCTATGTCATTAATCTTAACCTTGTATGAGCAATGCTTTTCACTGATTGGCTGATGGGACATTGGTGGCTATGACAAAATTATCTATGGTATTGATAAGTATAAACATAAAACAAGTGTTTTTATATATCCACATCTAAACACTCTGGTCCTATGTATATTTAAGCCATCCACGAAAATTGGCCCCCATGAAATAAGTAAATTGATATATTTTTCCAAACAATAAAAAGGTTTAACTTTAAACTCAGCAAAAACTGACCTTTTCCTTGGAATTACTAGCTTCCTCTTTCCCCCTTGTTTCATTCCTGGACAAAAATAAATACCCTGGTGTAATTACAATTATCTATCATAATAAATAATTTGTTATAAGAATGAAAGCTTCTTTTTTATTCTCATTAAATTATTATCAAATGACATTATCCTGTTACATACAATGCATGGGTTACTTAAAATATCAACTTCTCATTGTATTAATGGTACAGACTCTCATTTCTAATATAACAATTACTTCACCTCTTACATTTGTTTAACTAAAACAACAATTCTTACTACTTCTTCTATGTTGATAATGAAAAACAGCCCAACACCTCTTTCAACTGACTGTAACTAATGACAACTATACATCAACTCTTACATCTGTGTAACTAATGACAACTACACCTCAACTCTTACATCTGTGTAACTAATGATAACTACACCTCGACTCTTACATCTGTGTAACACTATTACATCTGTGAAACTAATGACAACTACACCTAATCTCTTACATCTGTGTAACTAATGACAACTACACATCAACTCTTACATCTGTGCAACTAATGATAACTACACATCATCTCTTACATTTGTGTAACTAATGACAATAACATATCAACTCTTACATCTGTGTGACTAATGACAACTACATCTCAACTCTTACATCTGTGTAACTACTGACAACTACACATCATCTCTTACATCTGTGTTACTAATGACAACTACACCTCACCTTTTGCATCTGTGTAACTATTGACAACTACACATCATCTCTTACATCTGTGTAACTAATGACAACTATACCTCAACTCTTACATCTGTGTAACTAATGACAACTACACATCAACACTTACATCTGTGTAACTAATGACAACTACACCTCAACTCTTACATCTGTGTAACTAATGACAACTACACCTCAACTCTTACATCTGTGTAACTAATGACAACTACACCTCAACTCTTACATCTGTGTAACTTATGGCAACTACACCTCAACTCTTATATCTGTGTATCTAATGGCAACTACACCTCAACTCATATATCTGTGTATCTAATGACAACCACACATAACTCTTACATCTGTGTAACTTATGGCAACTACACCTCAACTCTTACATCTGTGTAACTAATGACAACTACACCTCAACTCTTGCCTCTGTGTAACTAATGATAACTACACCTCAACTCTTACATATATGTATCTAATGGCAACTACACATCAACTATTACATCTGTGTAAGTAATAACAACAACACCTCAACTCTTACATCTATGTATCTAATTACAACTACACCTCAACTTTTACATCTGTGTAACTAATGACAACTACACCTCAACTATTACATCTGTGTAACTAATGACAACTACACCTCAACTCTTATATCTGTGTATCTAATGGCAACTACACCTCAACTCATATATCTGTGTATCTAATGGCAACTACACATCAACTATTACATCTGTGTAAGTAATAACAACTACACCTCAACTCTTACATCTATGTATCTAATTATAACTACACCTCAACTCTTACATCTATGTATTTAATGACAACTACACATCAACTCTTACATCTGTGTAACTAATGACAACTACACCTCAACTCTTACATCTGTGTAACTAATGACAACTACACCTCAACTCTTATATCTGTGTATCTAATGGCAACTACACCTCAACTCATATATCTGTGTATCTAATGGCAACTACACATCAACTATTACATCTGTGTAAGTAATAACAACTACACCTCAACTCTTACATCTGTGTAACTAATGACAACTACACCTCAACTCTTATATCTGTGTATCTAATGGCAACTACACCTCAACTCATATATCTGTGTATCTAATGGCAACTACACATCAACTATTACATCTGTGTAAGTAATAACAACTACACCTCAACTCTTACATCTATGTATCTAATTACAACTACACCTCAACTCTTACATCTATGTATTTAATGACAACTACACCTCAACTCTTACATCTGTGTAACTAATGACAACTACACCTCAACTCTTACATCTGTGTAACTAATGACAACTACACCTCATCTCTTACATCTGTGTAACTAATGACAACTACACATCAAATCGTACATCTGTGTAGCTAATGACAACTACACCTCGACTCTTACATCTGTGTAACTAATGATAACTACACCTCGACTCTTACATCTGTGTAACTAATGACAACTACACCTCAACTCATATATCTGTGTAACTTATGATAACTACACCTCAACTCTTACATCTGTGTAACTTATGGCAACTACACCTCAACTCTTACATCTGTGTAACTAATGACAAATATACCCCAACTCTTACATCTGTGTAACTACTGACAACTACACCTCAACTCTTTCATATATGTATCTAATGACAACTACTCCTCATCTCTTACATATATGTATCTAATGACAACTACACCTCAACTCTTACATATGTGTAACTAATGATAACTACATCTCAACTCTTACATATGTGTAACTACTGACAACTACACCTCAACTCTTACATCTGTGTAACTAATGACAACTACACATCAACTCTTACATCTGTGTAACTACTGACAACTACACATCGACTCTTTCATCTGTGTAACTAATGACAACACCTCAACTCTTACATCTCTGTATCTAATGACAACTACACCTCAACTCTTACATATATGTATCTAATGACAACTACACATCAACTCTTACATATGTGTAACTAATGACAACTACACCTCAACTCTAACATCTGTGTAACTAATGACAACATCTCAACTCTTACATCTGTGTAACTAATGATAACTACACCTCAACTTTTACATCTGTGTAACTAATGACAACTATACCTCAACTCTTACATCTGTGTAACTACTGACAACTACACCTTAACTATTACATTTGTGTAACTAATAACAACTACACCTTAACTCTTACATCTGTGTAACTAATGACAACTACACCTCAACTCTTACATCTGTGTAACTAATGACAACTACACCTCAACTCTTATATCTGTGTATCTAATGGCAACTACACCTCAACTCATATATCTGTGTATCTAATGGCAACTACACATCAACTATTACATCTGTGTAAGTAATAACAACTACACCTCAACTCTTACATCTGTGTAACTAATGACAACTACACCTCAACTCTTATATCTGTGTATCTAATGGCAACTACACCTCAACTCATATATCTGTGTATCTAATGGCAACTACACATCAACTATTACATCTGTGTAAGTAATAACAACTACACCTCAACTCTTACATCTATGTATCTAATTACAACTACACCTCAACTCTTACATCTATGTATTTAATGACAACTACACCTCAACTCTTACATCTGTGTAACTAATGACAACTACACCTCAACTCTTACATCTGTGTAACTAATGACAACTACACCTCATCTCTTACATCTGTGTAACTAATGACAACTACACATCAAATCGTACATCTGTGTAGCTAATGACAACTACACCTCGACTCTTACATCTGTGTAACTAATGACAACTACACCTCAACTCATATATCTGTG
>NW_026441877.1:0-19000 GCF_025612915.1 Magallana angulata
TGAAGCTACAGTTTTCAAAGGAGAGGATGTTGACATTATATCACTCGGTCAGTGATTATATAATAGCTACTGTACACAACGCTTCTTGACAATTTGCAGTTCACGGTAGCAAGAGATGATAGACACACGTGTACACGTATATATACACACAGTTCCTCAGATCTGAATGGTCGGTCAGTGATTATATAATAGCTATATACTGTATACAGCCCTTCTTGACAATTTGCAGTGCACGGTAGCGAGATTAAGAACAATGAGGTGACAGACACACGTGTACTTGTATATATACACACACGTCCTCAGGTCTGGATGCTCGGTAATGCTACACAATAATGCAATATGTTGTTGAAACACCCCTTATGACCTTTTTTCCCAGTCTGTCAAGTAATGAAACAAGAAATTGAAAATTTCAATTTTTCAGTTCTGAGAATTTCAAACATGAAAAGATTGAAGAGCTTTAAATTCAGAACATTATTTAGCACAGTGATATGAATTAAAACTGTATGTTGCTATTTTATGTTTGAAATAAAATTTAAATAAATGCCTGATATTTTTCTGATCCGAAACCCGGACAATTGTTTAAGATAATGCATGTGTGTATAATTAAATTGTGCCCCGTTACCGGCATTTGCATACAGTCATGCATTAAATCATTCATTAACGGTATCATTGCTCTACAGTGTATATACAGGAGGACAATTCTATAGAGTAATGCATATAGATAACTCAACTGGAAAATGCACACTAGCTGATAGAAGTTAAAATGTCAATGGACCGGTCTAACCCCCCTTTCCGAAAAAAATCAACTCTCTCTCTCTCTCTCTCTCTCTCTCTCTCTCTCTCTCTCTCTCTCTCTCTCTATCTCTTTCTAATGATTTATAAAAAAAAAAACAATACTGGCAGCAATTATCAGCGATTTACATTAACTTCATAAAAGCTGTTTAATTCTATGCATCATTACACTGGTCAAAACATTCAAAATATCATTTCGATCGGTGTGTGGTTATCTGCACGTGCTGATCATGTTGCGTTATTATATATGCGCTTTATCTCAGTCAGGTTACATGGCACAGAACATTGCAGATTTCACGCACTCCTCCACTTATTTTTCTTTCTTTTTTTCACAAATTACAGAACACGGTCATTTGTTTAAATGCATGTAATAAAATAAGCGGTTTATCGGTATACAAGTATATCTTGATTTGTGTCAATGTTTAGTCAAAATTATTTACGTTTGTAATAATATTGCCCTCTATGAAATGCAAAGAAAAACAAGCACCGTTTAAAACATGAATGCTAAACATAAATTTTTAAAAATCCGAATTAATTAAAAGCTATTTATTTACTTAGCGAGCAGTTAAAGACCGTACAGTGGATGTCAGGGGCATGAACAGGGGTATACAGTGACTTACAGGGGATGACAGGGGCGTACAGGGGGTGACAGGGGCTTACAGTGGCACACAGGGGTTGTGTACAGGGGCGCACAGGGGATGACAGGGTATACAGGGGCTCTGTACAGTGGCACACAGGGGATGTACAGGGGATGACAGTGAAAACACAAGGGGTGACAGGGGAAGACAGGGGATTTTCATACGGACAGGGGTTTTTAGAGCCAGTAGTGAAAAAGGTAAAAAAAAGTGTTGATTAAGTGAAAAACTAGAATGTATGCCGGTAGAAAGAATGACTAAAAGATTAGGAAGAATTAGATGAATCAATTTATCCTAAATATCAAGAAGCTAGATTCCCAGCTGAGAAAGCTGATCTAATTATCCACTCCACGAAATTGATAACAGCTATCTATAAACGTGGAGAAAACTTTCACATAAAATTAGACAACATTATCAAGAAACTGGAAAAATTATCTTGGGACGGCTTTATCAACAGTTTAGGCCTCTTTCTGTGGTATCTTCTAAAACTGAAGAACATATCTACACGATGGATTATCCTGATGTTGAGTCACCTTAGTTGGACAAACCGTTCATTGATATCCAACGGATCATCGCATTTAAAAGCATAGGGTATTATGGATTCCCTGATTTCTGTAATATGATACGCAGTGTGTTCTGTAAGACAGATGAAATTATATGGACGTGTAGTGAAGATTGAGTTATGCGACAATATAATCTCATGGGGAAACTAGTGAAGTCAGTGAAAATCAAGTCAGGGTACAGTCAAGAGGATGTAGCAGTGACAAAGACCGGGGTTTGCTTTATACTAATAAAAATAATATAGCTGTGAACATAGTGAAGAATAAAATGACAGAGATGCATAAGTGAGAAAAGGAACTTGGGGATCCCGTGCAGTGGTGGTGGTCATCAGGACGGAAAACTTACCTTTAAGCTACCTTTAAGCTACCTTAAGCCACCTTTAGGCCACCTTTAAGCCATTAAACAAAATTTAATTCAATATTGTGCCTAATTTACCAACAAAATGTATTAACTTTATGAAAGGAAAGGTATTAAAAACGATTTTTGTTCTAGAAATTAAAATGAAAAAAAAAAAAAACGCCCACTGCGAGAATTGAACCCGGGACCCTTTGTTTACTAGCATCATCACACTTCCTCTGCGGCACGGCAACTTACATATTTATGAATGTTTTTATATCCTATATATCGGTGGATATTGAATTAATGTATTGACTTGAAAAGATTTTGACAAACCATTGACAAACCATTCAGTTTGTAACAATCAATTATATCTAATTTATAGATTACATGCATGCATGTATTTAGAATGAAATACGGAACTTGGTCTTAAGTGAACAACAATATATTATACCTAAATGAAAACCGTTAGGCTCACTAGTAGGCTTTCTTAGTTAATAAATTTAAACCGAGTAGATATACGTTCATCTAATTTATAGCTATGAAAATGTAAGAAAGAAAATGAAATCATTTCTTTTATGAAATGCATTGAAACTTTTAGGGTATGTGTTCAATTTCCCGCAATTTCCCGGTTTTCATGATCGCGGCGCCGTTCCAGTATGTTTAAATATTTAATTGTATACATGCTTTTTAAACTATCAATTCTATAACAAACAATATTACCAATTATTACCGGTGACGTATTTACTGCATGTGGCAATTGCAAATGATGTGTACATATAGTTGTACATAAAATTGTATGATGTACCAGGCCGGGTATGTGACATATTCACCCTTATACATATATTTAAATAATTAACCCCTATTTATGATCACCGGTACATTAATTAATTAGCCTCAAGAATTTACTCTTACATACATGTTAATTTGTAAACGTAACATTTTTGAAACCCAGAGCTAGGAAATAATACTTTGAAAATGAATTTTAAATGTAAATTAACTTTTATTCACTAGACTTATCGTATACTCGTACATACTAAGATTCAACGCCTTTAGATACCCTGACGTGCACCTGGGCACACAACACACCTGTTGTGTATATCTTGTATATTCTGTGTTAGTTCCAGGGGTTTTCTTAAGTTGGACAAACAATAGACTCCAATTAGATATACACAAACGTGCACCTGGGCACACGACACAACTGTTGTGTATATCTCGTATATTCTGTGTTAGTTCCAGGGGTTTTCTTAAGTTGGACAAACAATAGACTCTAATTAGATATACACAAACGAACAAAACTATTGAAGCGGGCAGCTTCTTAATGTATTTTATAGCAAGAGTTATTCCCCTATGATTTATTGATTTTTTGATAATTTAATTAATGTTCCTAATAATGACCAATGAGTTAGCTAATTATTTTTATACAATAATATATATTCTTTGTAAATAAGTTGTTTGGCATAAGTAGTTTTAGATAAGGTTGGATTAGTTTGTTTATTTTTGATTTCTTGTTTTAAGTTACCACGAATTATTTTAGACCGGCACATATATAGGGACAGTGTCAATTGCGTTACGAGAACGACTGTTTGGGGTTAAACTTAGACAGGTACGGCTAGATTGAGTGTGCGGACATCCCTGCTCTTTCTAATCTTCGTGTGATTTAACCTACGATACAGAGTGTGCGGTCATCCCTGCTCTGTATCGCATCAATGCAAGTGTGCGGTCATCCCTGCTTGTGTTGGTGGTGGTTGCGGCGGAGCACTAGTGTGTGGTCATCCCTGCTGGTGTTCTGGCCTTTCTAGCGCAAGTGTGCGGCACTCCCTGCTTGCGTTAGGTTGCGTTGTTGGCGTAAGTGTGCGGTCATCCCTGCTTGCGCGAACGTTGGTACCTGTTCAGTTGCGTTGGTGTGTGGTCATCCCTGCCTGCGTAACGTCGAGTCCCTATATATGTGCAGGAGCGGTGATTAAAGTCTGCACTTGTAAATATTGGCAGCAATCAGGGCTATCCGATTCTATCTCGGGTACGGGCCCGCGGGGATCACAGGCAGTGACCCCCTTGCACGTTACACTATGTCTAGACAAACAAAGCAGTAATATCCTGCCCGATATAACAAAGGCAGTTGAGAGCCTTTTCATCTTCAACATGTATCTAGCAGATCTAGCGTTAGACTTAGAAATAATGAAAATTGAAAAAAAAATACAAACCTTAAACCGATTATCAAATTTTATCATGCATTTTTGGTTCATTATCTTTAATTTGTTTAACAACCGGATGAACTGAGAGAGAGAGAGAGAGAGAGAGAGAGAGAGAGAGAGAGAGAGAGAGAGAGAGAGAGAGAGAGAGAGAGAGAGAGAGAGAGAGAGATTTCACCGATTAATTTACATGTATAATAGGAAACAAACATACTTTAATTAGTTTTATGCACAGATTAAGATACAGAGACTGCGCTCACCCCTACAATAATTTTCAACCCCCCAAAAAAATTATAAAGAATTTTATAACGGCAATCTGTGTCCATCGGAGCGGTGTTGATGATAGCGATCTGTGTTTAATGGAGCGACAATTAAAACCGCCTGGAACCCCCCCCCCCCTTCTTTGGAAATTATATTATCACTCGGCTGACCCCTTCCCATCCCTATAAAAGAGCTTTTGCAAATAATATATATATCTTTTATTGTTCAGCCTGATCAAACTTGACTTAAAGGGAACTTAAAGATGGTTTAAAGACAACTTAAATGGAGCGTAAATGCCACTTAAAAATGCTTAAAGGTGGCTTAAAGATGGCTTAAAGGTGACTTAAAGACGTTTGGACATTAAGGACCTATAAGCTCAGCTTAAAGGTGACTTAAAGGTGGCTTAAAGATTGTATAACCTTTAAGCCACCTTTACGCCACCTTTAAGCCGCCTTTAAGGACTTGCTTAAAGATTGTTTTTCGCCCTGTGAGATTTGCAAATAAAGGGAAGAAAATGAAGTATTTTATGTTAATAAATTGGCACAGAAACTTGTCTAAAACTTGACAGAGTGACTCTGTGTGTGAGTCAATATATATTTTATAATACCATTTCACTGACTGCATTTGTAAGAAATGTAAATAAACGAATATGTATAATATTGTTATCGGTAATGTTAAAGGGAAACTTAATTTAAAAGTTACACGTAGTGTGGCTATCAATAAGGTACGTGTACTGTAAATACTTAAAATCAGATTTTAATATTGCAATTTTTAATCTAGTTTTATGTAGCTGATGTAATGAAGGAAAAGTATAATAAACCGTATGTAACATATCGCTACAAGTTTCTTGACTGGAAAAGTCTGGATGATATTTTTATAAACCTGCAAATATAAATCTAAGCAAGAAATACTATAATCCGACCATCAACCAAACTAAAGTTTTCTATAACTAAAACAGCGACAAATAATGATACATGTATTTTATAACACCCGCAAAATAATGTCAAAGCAGTGCAGTACATCCACAGATTGCTAGTTAGCAGTCTGTGATTAACATTATCAGTGAGCGGTCGGGTATAGGGGAGAGGACCTGTCCGTTAAGAGTACAAAGGGCTAGTTGTTTATCCTGGAAGTTATCTGTGTATAGCTATGCGGGAGCAGAATTGTTCTTAGAGTGATATGCTACAATGTAGTTTTCTTACCAGAATATTCTGAATCTTCGAACTGGGAATGAAGCAATGAGTTGAGGTATCGTACAACGTCATAACTCCAGATCTGAAAGAAAAAAGTCGAAATTCAATAAAATATACCTTATCTCTGCATAAGAATATATCCTTTATACATTTTCGTTCTTTTTTCTCTTGATCATTTTTACATGTGGTCAAGCATCCACTTAGTGATCATGGAATTCTCTCTGAGTATTACAACAAAGACAATTATTCGACCCTGCAGGCTATACCTAATATTCAAAAACAGAAAGGTCTAGTCTCCGGCTGTCCGAATGAATAACAGTCTTTTTTTTATCTATTTCAATATAATCTTCAAAGAATAACAATATCCTACCAATACGAAGATAGAGTTCGTGTAGCAGTAGCGTTGAATGACCACAATAGCTTTCCAGATTAGGTTTCGATTTCTGTTCTCTTCTGCCCCCTAATGGGTAGATAGGATGATACTTTATATTGGTATTTGGTTCAATCGAATTTTTCTTAACTTTGTTATAATATTTTGTGATAACACATTTAATCATTTATGTTGTTTGCCACGGGTCATTTTGCCAAAAAAATTCTTTATACGATTGGAAAGAAATAAAACCCGAGCTGTGTTTGTATAATAATAATGGATTATTACCTCTATATCTGTTGCGTAATTTGAATTTCAAAACAAACAAGTAAACTACTTCATACATAAACTAAATAAAAGTTTTAAATTTTGAGGTTAAACCTTTTCCAGCTCCCATTAATTGTGAACTTTGCTACTAATTTGATTTGATCTCATTCGTTGTTTTGCATGGATTGGTTGATTAAATTTTAACTTTATAGCTGGAAATTTATAAATCTGTTCTACACAAATGTATTCAACACAAACATGTACCCGATGTTTCTTTGAAAATATTTACTTAAGCGTTAAAACATAAGGCGGAAGCATAGCAGATGAATATGCCTCGGGGTAAACAAGACTGAGTTAATTACATCTGTCTGAACTAGCGCCACAATCGTACCAAATGAACGAATGGTTCTTTAAACAATAAATGCATGCACATTTTCAATATAATTTCATCCGTGCACAAAAAACTCACTCTAAAAGTTTTCTTTTAAGACAATTAATATAAATTCTCCTCCTCATCTGCAGCATGCCATCTTGAAGTTTGGCTTCTGCTTGAACAAGACAAAGGACAACAGCAGTTGTATGGGCGATTCAACAAAACAAAACAAACCCCAATTGTGTCCTCGAAATCTGCAAGCTGATTTCTGGGTCTTCTTTCAACTTCTTCTTAAATGGATGTATAAGTGGATCTTTCCAAACATAGAACAATATGTTTCTGGCAAAATTTTATGTTTCAATGCAGATTATTTTGTTTCTACAATTGCATGAGTTGTAAAAGAAAGGCATCGCCTGTTTTTTACAGAGTTGTTCAATATTGTCTTACATTAAAGATGTCTTGTACAATCCTAGACTTTCCATTTGCATAAATAAAAATGTAATGTTGTGGTAAGTTGACAATGATGTAGAACTTGTCGACGGATTTAAGTTGGCTCCTTAGGACATATTTGTCTTTATCAGAGTCCTCCAGACAATATAACATTTGATATATTCATCCTGGACCCGCTATCAAGTGTTCACCTTATAAACCATTACAGTTTTTACCATCCAGTGTACTGCTTTCCTGCTTCACAATATGTCTGCTAGCATAGTCGTCAGCAAACAGCTGAACAGTTTCGATACAATATGCTGAAATTGGCAGTTAGGTTCGGTTGTATTTATATCTTGTTGTATACAGTAAACATATTACAAAACACTTAGATACAGGGAAGCAGCATCTGTTCTAGAAGTGGCTACGATTGTGTAAGCAAAACCATCTTTGATGTATAGGATATGTAACATAGAGAGCTATACCGAGGCTGTTGAGAGCTACACAGTGAAGGCAAGCTGTAGCGGAAATATCCGACTTTAAACAATAAATTCGGTTAAATAAGTAAAACCGGCTGAACACATCACAGAACATGATATAATCATTATCTTTAAAAAATCAAACATTAACCACATTGTTTGTTTTGAGGGTCATCTCAAATTTTGTTAAATATTAAAATAGGACCTAAGGGATGTTGCTTAATATGTATCAGTGTATCATTTTGTTTTAAACTTCTGCCATGGGGATTTTTTTTATGTTCTACGTATGAAAGTTATGGCTTAAAGCGAGAAATGATCAAATAAAAGAAAAACCTTTCACCTCCTGGTTTGTTACGGGTACCTTATTTAAGGTCTTTATGCATGACCTTTCGTTGTTATTTGAAAATTGGCGGTAATGAACATTCAGACATATTTATGTAATTAAGATATATATATATTACGTCACATATTTATATTAAGGGTCATAAATATTAAAAATATGTCTTGAAATACATATATTCAGTTATATTTAAGCTGGGTAAGAACACGTGACAAATGGCTAGGCTTGGCGAATCTTTATCACGCACAGGATGAATAACCATCTTTAAGTTCTCCTTAAAGATAGCTTAAAGGTGCTTGAAGGTAGCTTAAAGATGATCATTAAGCCACCTTTAAGCTATATGTGTGTTGCTTAAAGGTGACTTAACGAGAACGTAAAGATGGCTTAAAGGCAGCTTAAAGACTATCTTTAAGCCACCTTTAAGCCACCTTCAAGGACAACGTATAGGTCCTTAATGTCCAAACTTCTTTAAGCCACCTTTAAGTCACCTTTAAGCCACCTTTAAACCACCTTTACGTCAATAAAAAAAATATGATTCAATATTGTGCTTAATTTACCAACAAATTGTATTAACTTTATGACAGAAAGGGCATTAAAACGGTTTTTGCTCCAGAAAATAAAATTTAAAAAATTTAAAACGCCAACGATGAGGATTGAACCCGGGAGCCTTCGTTTACAAGCAATTCCTCAATACCTCTGCGCCACGGCAACTTTATCTTTTAAATGGCTTTATATCTTATATATTAGTGGCTAAATAAAATGCAGGGAGGGAATTTTTTTGGAATGCATTGAAACTAAAAGGGTATTACTTCTTCGCAATTTCCCGGTTTTCATGATCACGGCGCTGTTCCAGCATGAAATTTTTTAATAATATTGATTATTATACATTTACAACAGATCTAGAATAACAAATTAAATGATATAGGCTATGTTTATATATTTAATTGCTACATAATTTTTAAACTATCAATTCTATAACAAACATATAACCAATTGCCGGTGACGTATTTACTGCATGTAGCAATTGCAAATGATGTATACATATACATGAACATACAATTATTTGATGTAGCCGGCCGGGTATGTGACATATTTAACCTTATACATATATTTAAATAATTAACCCCCTGTTTATGATCACAGGTACAGTAATTAATAAGCCTCTAGATTTTAGTCTTACATTCATCCTTAATTTGTAGACGTAACATTTTTAAAACCCAGAGTTAAAATAATACTTTGAGAATAAATTACAAATGTAAAGAAACTTTCTTTCACTTGACTTATTGTTTACACGTAAATACTAAGATTCCAACGCCTTTAGAAACCATGAGGTGTAACTGGGCACACGACACACCTGTTGTGTATATCTTGTATATTCTGTGTTTGTTCCAGGGATTTTCTTACGTTGGACAAACAATACATGTAGGCTCTAATTAGATATACAAAACCGAACAAAAATATGTCTAGACAAACAAAGCAGTAATATCCCACCCGATATAACAAAGGCAATTGAGAGTAATTTTATTTTCAACATGTATCTAGTAGATCTAGAATTAGACCTAGAAATAATTAAAGTTGAAAAACAAATACATATCTTAAACCGATTATTACATTAAAACATGCATATTTCGTTCATTTTCTAATGTTGTTTAATAACGTACTTTATTATAATTACGATTAGATATAGAGACTGCACTCACCCCTACAATAATTTTGAAACCAAAAGAAAGAATTTTATAACGGCAATCTGTGTTCATTGGAATGGTGTTGATGATAGCGATCTGTGTTTAATGGAGCGACAATTAAAACCGATTGGATCAACCTCCTTCATTAAAAATTATATTATCATTCGGATCACCCCCTCCCACCCCTATAAAAGAGCTTTTGCATTTAATATATGTATTCAAAATGAATCTGTTCACCTTGATCAAACTTGACTTAAAGGGAACTTAAAGATGGTGTAAAGACAACTTAAAGGGAGCGTAAATGCCACTTAACGATGCTTAACGGTGGCTCAAAGATGGCTGAAAGGTGACTTATATAAGTTAAGCTCAGCTTAAAGGTGACTTGAAGGTGGCTTAAACATTGTTTATCCTTTAAGCTACCTTTACGTCACCTTAAAGTCACCTTTAAGGACTTGCTTAAAGATTGCTTTTCGCCCTGTGACGTTTTCGACCCCATATTAAATATAGTTTATAATTCAGATTGTGTATTGTTATTCTACGATAGAATATCAATTTTACGTCTCAAACGAGTCATTTTATACACTTTCACTGAATAGATGTAACTGCAGTTGAAACAATAATGCCACTGCGTCCACGAACCGAAATGATGACGTCACAATGCAAATGTACTGCTGCACGACAGCATGCGTACTCAAACTGTAATCGGCCTCGTTTGATTAAAAATCGCTATGCTAAGGTATGTCTAACTTTATCATCTGCCCATGTTCTTGTTGATTTATTTTTGAAATAGTGAAATCAATCTGAGATGTTTGAAACATATCAAGCAAGATCATGAAATACTATGGATTATTCATTTCTCATCTTGATATATAATTATAGAAGGAATATAAAAAATTGAATATTGTACTTGTATGTTTTCAATATTCAATTATTTAATTGATAATTGGAATATTAAGAGAACACGAAAAACCATGCTCACATTATTGACTTCTTGAATCAATTATAATGAAGAAAAAGAAAACAAATTCGATCAGTCTCAATCTGATATCTACATTTATTCAAAGGAAGAGATATTCAATTTACCAATATTGCACAGAATGTAGAATGTAACCGCTCAAATTCGAGAGCATTTTTATTAGGGCTGGATGGTCATGATGACATGTTTGACTACTAAGACTGACTAAGACAGCCTAATCTGTAAAAATGAAATCCAATTTGGTGGGGCATATTGGAAATGTTTTGTCTTTATGCGAGGAATCGTTCACCTACTTTCCAAATTAGGAACTGCTTGGGTATAGGTACCTTCGTTCTAACGTTTAAATTTCTCCCAAAGTTTCTTACTAGGGCTTGCATTTGAAAAACGTGATGATGTTACGGCCACGTAATGTGAATTAAACGTTACAAATTGATTTTGACTATGGATGTTGAACTTGTTTTTATATTCACAATTTGTGTGGGTTTGTTTTGCTTTATCCAATTTAAAAATAAAATTGAACACTAAATTAAAAAAAAAGAATAAGAAGCAACCGGATTGATATGGTAGAATTGTGAGTGGGGATAAACATCTAAAAATGATAATATGTGGATTAAAAAATTGGTATTATAAAACAATATCAAATTACATGTATATCATATTACATGTGCTTAAAAATACAAACTTTTACGGCCACTAACTGTTTGTCACACATTCAGTATATGACGCACGCCCTCGTTGTCTTAATTTGATATAGACGAATATCATATAGCCTTTATGATAAAAGAAAACTACTGATTTTGTAGTAAAGAAGAAAGAGCTTTTCTTCACAAATGATTCAGATCGGTAGTGCTTACATTAGATGATTCTCTTATTAATACATTCACTATCTTCGTGATTATTGAATTTTTATCAATGTACGTTGTCATCCTGATAATAAAAATCACCAATGACTTGTAAATTTATTAATGCTGTTATAGAATAGATTATAGAAAATGAAGGTAGGTTTCATAAAATATAATTTCAGAATAGTTGCTGATCAATACTTTACGTATACAGTCATTATATCACATGTTTTGTAGTTTATCGCCATAACTTGTACATTAATTTTATAGGTATATGAAAATAAAAAGAGAAGACACCTGCCTTATTAAGTAGATTACCTCCGTAAATCCATTACTGGTTTCACGTGTACATGAATAAATCACGTAGTGACAACGTTAGATCAGGAAGTGAAAATATAGAACAAAGAACGCCAGCCATGTTGAATAGTTGAAACATAAAGGTTTGTACTCATATTTTTTTTATGTATTGGAAACAGATATTAATGAATGAAATAAAGTATTTACTTTTTAAATAATGCTATAGATATAATTGAAAATCAAGTGATATAAAACCATTCTTACAGTTTTATGATTTGATCAGGTGATTAAATCAGTTAAGCTTGAAGGGCTTTTAAGAAAGATTTGTGAGAGATGTTTGTGTTCATGTTCATGTCCGACCGTTATTTGATGACCTTTCTCCAAAAAGAAGTTCACCAACGTTAAAAAAAAAATATTATCACTTGATTTCCATTTATCGTCGATTGAATTTTAAAATACATTTTAATTTATTGCCACTTTGATTCGTAGTTTTATTTTAGACAAAAAAAAAATAGGTAAATGTAAATAAAAAGCCAAACTGAGCTATAAAAATCTTCAATATTAGTTTTTATTTGAAAATAGCCTGCATGATATATTACATTTTGGAAATAGTTTTAATGTGCAAAAAATAGGAAATTAAAAGCCTCGAGGAAATTGGTTTTTTTTAAATACATAAATGCAATTATGATTAAATACAACTGACAAACTTCAATATTCTTCGTAAATATTATATAATAATGCGGGATCCAGAAAATTTTTCAAGAAGAAGAGTGAAGGGTGACGCTCAGAGGCAAAATTATGCTAATTTGACTGTGTAAAGTTTTTGTTCTATTTTTTTTTCAAAGGAGGTCTGTTGCAGATCCCCCTCTCCCCGAAAAACCTGTAGATACGCGCATGTATATCATTTAATGAGATTCCCGTGTGATTTTCTGAGGGAAAAATCGTATTTGTTTATTTGTATTTGAAAATATTATTTGTTCATTTGTATATATTTGTAAATGCGGATTTACAGAACTTTTGGCAAAATAAATTTTTCAAAAGAGGCAATATTATGTTTGGTTAATCTAAACCTTCATATATCAAATCACTAGTTACTTTTATACGGGACAGCTTCCTACATTTTTGCAAATGGGTACTTTTTATTCCAGAAGTTCCTTAGTAGAAATACTTTAGGCGGCTGATTATGAACAAAACGAATTGGGCCCAGGATGTGTTACGGTGTCGCCTCTGTGAGATCCCCGGTCCCCCTATGTACTGTTGCTTGTGTCACACACATCAGTGTAAAGCCTGTGTGGGGGAACATCTCTCTTATGAGTCGAAAGAACACAAAGTGATGACATTTGAAAAATGGAGATCTACTGCAAAGTGTCCAAAACACCCTTCAAACATAAGTGTACATGTACTTTTCTGTGAACAATGTATGATTTCTGTCTGTTTACAATGCGCTTCTTCTACGGAACACAAAGGGCATGCATTTGTTGACATAGTGAAAACACTAGAAATCCAGAAGAGAGACTTAGAAAAAGAGCTTAAGGACATGTGAACCTGACATGAAACTAATTGAATAATTGAAAAAATTGTTTAAACAGACTCTAATCCATTTGTTTTTGTCAAAAAAGACATTTTAAGCATATGTTCGTGAGTTCGTTTCCATGGCAACGACCTTCAAACTTACCCATGTTCAAAAAAATAGAACGACACAAAAAACCTTAAATGCAAATTTAAAATGTCATAAAAGACATATTTACAATTAACTAGAAAACTTTTCTCACCAAAATATTAAAAAGGTTAATAAAATACTCTATTTATCTGAAAATGGATTATAAGAATTCCTTTCATTTAATCCGCTATTTTAGTTTGAATTTCCTCTGACCACTAAAAAAGTGACATTTTTTGACGTGACCCGAGCTAGAAAAATTGCAAAAAATACAATTTCCTATAATTACACTCTTATTTTTTTTATGTAATTTTGAAGATATGATAAATAGCAAAAAATTAGTAATCAATAATTGGCATGTTCGTGAATTAGAAAAAAAGATAATAACGTCTGAATTTCCTCTGACCTCTATTGAAATAGATGCTACAAACCCTACATGCTGTTAAAAAAGTTGTATAATTCAGTTTTAAATGGCGATTTCTTTCAACTAGTTATACTGTGAACCTGCATAAGTTCTTGTCGAACAAAATTAAAGGAGTTGTTTTGTAAATACTACAACTAATTGAATTAAAAAGGCTGAAAATCCGAATTTCCTCTGATCTGACTTTTACAAAAAATCACTCTGCGCGCTTCATGAAAGTCAACACTGCCATAAATGGTAGTATTTCTAAAAACCAATCATATAAAGAGAAAACGATTCTTTAATTTAACAATTTTTTCACTTCCTAAAGAGTTTATTTGAATGGTAATTAACAGAGTGTCATAGTTGTGCATCTGATATAATCAAGAAACTCTAGTCTCTGTACACAAAAAAGAAAAACATGCATGAAAACTTTAATACACACAATCTTTATTAAGCCTTTTTTGAAAGATTTAAAATACAATCAAACCAAATAAATCACAGGTTTCATAAAAATCATATACTGATTGTAATTAATTTGAATTTCCTCTATCAATCTTTAAAAGTTTTGTCTGATTTGTAAGGTATTGCATTAAAATGGGTGTCTGAAAATAGGAGAATCTTTCAAATGATTACAGGTATAAAATGAAATTTGTTACTTAATCATGATAATTCTTTAAATCATATTATCTGATTGGACTAAACAACACTGCAGATTCTGAAATGATTTATGATTTGTCCTTATGTATATACATGATTGTATGCAATCCTATAATTCCTTTGAACTTTGAACCCTTCCTTGGTCCCCATATTGGTTTTGATGCTATTTATAATGTATGATTGAGACTTTATCAGAATGATTATGCAGGGTAATATATTACAATGGTTCAGCCTCAATTTGAACTAAAATATAGAAAATGTGGAAGGCCACACCAATTAAATTTCTTTTTTATCGGATCCTGCATGCTCGTGTTTAAATAAAACTTTACAAATCATATCATTATGGACCGCCTCAAAATTTTGGCTACAAAAAATAATAATCTTATTATTTTATCGCTAGCCCGCTTGTACCCTTTTCCACTTAATGTCCGACAAGCAAGAAATTATATTGGTGTGGCCTTACTAGGATATGTATATTTTTTTTCATGCAAAAATGATAAAAAAAATAGATAAGGATAAGTTATAACAAAAAATATTCTTATTCACAAAAATCATTTCAAAAAATATTAAAAATAAAAATTTTACTCAACGATACATTCATTTTAAACTCATTCAAAAACTCTGTAATTTAGAGGACTGATATTTTCTGTGAGGCTTGTTGTATATAACTGTCATAATGATGATCTCAACTTGATCTACATCAGTAACCTCATCAGGGTTATAAAATAAAACAGACTTCATACAGATAAATGGATGGACAGACAGACACTAATAGACAGAAATGATGATTTGATATACTATGCAATCATCAAATTAAACATAATTATAAACATAAGACATATATTTCAAAAACCAGTTTCTCCACATGAAGAGTATATAGCCATTACAAACTTCATTACTGCACTTGGTCAGTATAAACACCTTTTGAATTGATATCTATCAATTGTATTTCTTATAGCATATGCATTATCATAATATATATTCTTTTACAATACTAATTCTTAATTGTATGCATTATATGTCCAAATTATTCATGACTTTTGGAGTTTCAGAAATGGTTTTCAAATCCAAGTAAATGTAATAAATCATAAATGGTAGATTATCACTGGTTTGGTCCAGTTTCATATTTCAGGATATGTTGTGCTGCTTATTAATTGTCTTAATATTATATCATAAATGTTGAAATAAATATTGTCATCCTTAAATTACCAAATAAATGATCCAGGGCATCAATCGGGAAAGGCTTTATCAGGATGAACATAACAGAGACAATAATCTGATTATCAGCTCTTCTCTTCATCACTCATGGTTTCAGTTCTTTACATTAGTCTTATATTTTTCCGCATTGTGTCTTGTATTAGGAATGACCTCGTTAACACATACCAGTGATGTTCTCATCTCTTGGAGGTTTGGAAAGTCTGTATTAAAAAAAAACCCTGATATTACTGGTACTATTACTTATAACATATAAGAAGGACTTATATGAAAAGATGATTTTAAGAATCTACATGTAGAAAAATATATAAAATTCATATAGGCATATCATGAAAGTGTATGCAACATAGACAGACAGAACCTTATATAAATGGATTATTCTATATAAAAATTTGATATCAGGTGAAACTTGTCAACATTTTATTCTAATCTTGAACAGTTTAAATTAATGTTACTTAATTTGACAATTTCATATCTTATATAACTGTGTGTATTTAAAAATCTTGCGTTTTAATGATTTGAAAATAATGGGAAAAAAATAAGAATTTAACAATAATGAACCCAGCACATGAAATCTAAATATGATGTGAGCAATTCTATCAACCGATAAACCATGATATACTAATTTTTCTTTCAACTGTACTTTGATTTTTACAGTTCAATAAAGGTGAATATCTGCAGTCAGCTGTTCAAATGTTTTCACAGTACAGAGAATCAACATTATCAACATTATCAGTTATTGATAGTGAATAAAAGATTAATTCTTCATGTTATGAACTATACTGGCGTGTGACCAGTTCTCGCCGAGTACCATTTCTCGCCAGTACATTGTGACGTCATTTTATCAACACATAAAATTATAGACGAAAAATGACGTCACAATGTACTGGCGAGAAATGGTACTCGGCGAGAACTGGTCGCACGCCAGTATGTGCTAAAAAAAATCATCAATACAAACATATAACCTATTCCTTACAAATATACTGTTCAAGCTAATGTGCATGAAAGTGTTAGACTAAAAATATTTTGTGAGTAAATGTTGGTAAATAAGCTTGTCATATGCTAGAGTAAACTCAGGGCCCTCTATGCGGTCAACCTTACCATTTATCATCAGATGGTAAATTTCATTTAAGAAAATTCGAACTAAAATTGTGATTATTTTAATTACAAACACTGACTGAATTAACAATGAATAATTTTTATGTTTGAACAAATTAGGATTATTGTGTAGCTATTCTGCATATAGGCTAGGCGATATTGTTTTCACGTGGATAATATACGAGCATAATAATCTGTAACGTTAACTTAATACAATATAGCACATGTCATGATAAGACACCTACCATGCTTACTGCTTGCAAATGGCAGGTTTAGATCACAGGGAACTGGTGTATGGTCTCGTCCTTTTTTCCATTCCCTTTTTATGACACCCGACATCAGTTTGTGCTCGCAATATTCGTCATACACTAATAATATCCATCAGTTTTTGTCATTCCGACTTGTTGTTTACATCGAGATTTGGGAAATTACCGGAAATCGGCGCAAGTATGTCGTAAACTTTAAGTTTGTAAATGATTTAAAAAAGTAAAACCTTTTGATGTAAATGTTGATATAAATTATATTTTATGCAAATTCATAAACTTACACATTTTATATCACTGTTTTAAACCTTAAATTAAGCAAATAAACCGTCGATGTGAAATACGATTGCTTGTCGCCAGACGACAGTTCGCGTTGCGCAATGAACTTGTTTTTGTCAGGTTCACATATCCTTAAAGAATTAGAGGAATCAATTTATCCTAAATATAAAAAAATTGCTGAAAAACTCCTGATTCAGAAAGATGATTTGATAAAAAATTGTGAGAAATTTACAACAGCTATTGAAAAACATGGAGACTACTTGCACAAAGAAATAGACACCATTATAAAGAAACTCAAATCAAATCTTACTGAAATAAACTCTAAATACCTAAGAGTCCTTAATAAACAAGAAGATGAAGTCAAAAGCACCATTTCTGAAATCACACAGAGCATTGCTGATCTGAAGAAATTATT
This sequence comes from Magallana angulata, assembly GCF_025612915.1. Classification (NCBI taxonomy): domain Eukaryota; kingdom Metazoa; phylum Mollusca; class Bivalvia; order Ostreida; family Ostreidae; genus Magallana; species Magallana angulata. Next base: position 18,016 of record NW_026441877.1, read on the forward strand.
GAACTCCAACACTACTGGCTCTAAAAAGTACTGAAAGTGCCATTTTTTACTGATAATTTCTGATATTTACTGATATTGTACTGTTAGTGCTGAGAATTGCTGATATTTACTGATAATTTTACTGCTGTTACTGATAATTGCTGTTGGTTCTGATATTTACTGATATTTACTGATGCTTTTGCTGTGAGCTCTGATAATTACTGATATTTACTGAGATTTACTGTTGGTACTGAGAACTGCTAATAATTACTGAGAATATTTTAAGGCCCAAAACATTGTCTTTTAATTATTAAATAACACATATTTCAGATTTAACACAATTTATTTAATTATATATTCTTAAGTTTTATTTATTTGATATTTAGCTTCTTTTGAACTTCGGAAACTCACAGACATTTTAAACAATATTAGAAAGCCGGCCAAAAATTGGTACTTAAACTTAAGGCAGACTCCACAAAAATTTTAATTTCTAAATGCGGTGGACATTTTTTTTCAACAATGAAAAACCCCATAATTCTTAACATGATTATTTTACTTTTCAAAATAGAGAGATACCCGGTCAGGACTTTATAATGTCTTTCAGGTTTTACTTCACAGAAAGATTAGCGAGGCAGTATCTGTGTATAGTATACATACTTTCAGCAGATCAAGAGGTTTGAATGTCGCAATTCAACCTTGTAAATTGTCAGTCTGGCACCTCGTGTATGACATTACGTAATATCCGTATACAGGAATCCATGATCTTGAGAATATTTATTAAAAGAGAAAACTTAAGTATTATTTTTATTGACAACAATATAAATAACGTATTAGAATGATTTTCATATTCATCATCTTATTTGTTCCGCATTCAATTGATTCAAAAAAGTTGGATAAATAATCTCTCTCTCTCTCCTCTCTCTCTCTCTCTCTCTCTCTCTCTCTCTCTCTCTCTCTCTCTCTCTCTCTCTCTCTCCTACCATTTGCTGAAATCAAAATAGGTAAC
>NW_026441878.1:0-74710 GCF_025612915.1 Magallana angulata
TCCACCTTTCAGGTGAAAGACCTCTTGTTTTCTTTATGTTTTTAGGTCTTTTCACCTTTCAGGTGAAAGACCTTTTGTTTTCTTTATGTTTTTTATTCTTATTATTTTTTTTTTCTATTTTCCAAGGGACACCTTTTTTATTATAAGACATATTGAAACAATTTTTTCTTCATGTAATTGACCATTTAAAGTTATGATACCAAATGACCCTGTGTCTAATGACCCCCAGAACTTAAAAAGTTATTGCCCTTGTATACGAAAAGCTTGTTATCGCTACTCCTCTGAAACCATAAGAGATAGAGACTTGGAACTTTTACCAATGTCTTCAGTACACTTAGAGGGTTCTTCAATCTACTAATACCGAAAGGATCCGAGACCCCCTTCTATCAGTTATTGCCCCTGAAAGTATTTGAATTTCAATAAAATCACTTCCAACTTTTTTATAATTTATCACAGAGACTTCGGACAACTTGGGATGGAAGCGTCTACCTTGGCCGAACAAAATGACATAAAGGTCAAAGGTCAAGGTCATTTAGAAATCTGTTAATTAATGAGTTTTTAGATCTCTTTTGTTAAGGGTGGTAGAGATAAACTTGTTCATGGATGTAGTAGGGCATCTTAAGATATTTTAAAATATAGCCCCTTGGCTCCTTCTTTTAAATAGTTACAGAGTTATTGCCCCTTGTACACGAAACGCTTGTTATCGCTACTCCTCTGAAACCATAAGAGATAGAGACTTGGAACTTTTACCAATGTCTTCAGTACACTTAGAGGGTTCTTCAATCTATTTATACCGAAAGGATCTGAGGCCCCCTTCTATCAGTTATTGCCCCTGAAAGTATTTACATTTCCATAAAATCACTTCCAACTTTTTTATTACTTATCATAGAGACTTCAAACCACTTGGGATGGAAATGTCTACCTTGGCCGAACAAAATGACATCAAGGTCAAAGGTCAAGGTCATTTGGAAATCTCCTAATTAAAGAGTTTTTAGATCTCTTTTGTTTAGGATGGTAGAGAAAAACGTTTTCATGGATGTAGTAGGACATCTCAAGACATTTCAAAATATAACCCTTTGACCCTTACCATGTAACAATTATAGAGTTATTGCCCCTATTGTACAAATTGCTTGTTATCGCCACTCCTCATTAACTGTTAGAGATAGAGACTTGAAACTTTTACTAATGTATTCAGTATACTTAGACGCTTCTTCAATCTATTCATACCGACAGGGTCCAAAGTCCCTTTCTAGCAGTTATTGCCCCTGAAAGTTTCGAACATTCAATAAAAAACACAAATAACTTTTGAATCAATAATCATAGATACATCGGACCACATGGTATTGAAGCGTCTACCTTGTCAGATGAAAATGACATAAAGGTCAAAGGTCAAGGTCAAGCAATAAAAAATTGCAAGCTTAATCGTTTGACACTTTTTAATGAAGAAACGCAGAAAAAATACTTTATTCTATTGAAGCAATCTTATTTCAAACCTTAAAAAAAATGAGGTGGAAAGACCTCTAATTGTTCGAGAACAATTAGTCTACTAGTTTCTTCTTCTTCTTTTTTTCTATTTAGCTCGGGGTGACTTTTTTATTATTAGAGTTATCCAAATAATTTAAACTTTAGGTAATTGCTCATTAAAAGTTATGGTACCAATTGACCCTGTGTCAAAGAACTCCCAGAACTTACAGAGTTATTGCCCTTTGAGAAGGAAATGCTTGTTATCGCTACTCCTATGAAACCATAAGAGATAGAGATTTGGAACTTTTACCAATGTCTTCATTACACTTAGAGGGCTCTTCAATCTATTCAAACCAAAAGGATTTGAGGCCCCCTTGTAGTAGTTATTGCCCCTGAAAATATTTCAATTTCCATAAAATCACTTCCAACTTTTTTATTATTTATCATAGAGACTTCGGACCACTTGGGATGGAAGCGTCGACCTTGGCCGAACAAAATGACATAAAGGTCAAAGGTCAAAGTCATTTGACAAGCTGTTAATTAATGAGTTTTTATATCTCTTTTGTTTAGGGTGGTAGAGAAAAACTTTTTTATGGATGTAGTAGGACATCTTAAAACATTTTAAAATATAGCCCCTTGGCTCATACTTTTGAATAATTACAGAGTTATAGCCCCTATTGCACGAAATGCTTGTTATCGCTACTCCTCCGAGACCATAAGAGACAGAGACTTGGAACTTTTATCAATGTATTCAGTACACTTAGAGGGTTCTTCAATCTATTCATACCGAAAGGATCCGAGGCCCTCTTCTAGTAGTTATTCCCCCTAAAAGTTTTTAATTTTCTATAAAATCATTTCCAACTTTTTTATTATTTGTCGTACAGACCTCGGACCACTTGGAATAGAAGCGTGTACCTTGGCCAAACAAAATGACATAAAGGTCAAAGGTCAACGTCATTTGGAAGTCGGTTAATTAATGAATTTTCATATCATTTGAAATACAGAATTATAGTAAAGGTTTCAATAGCTTGCTGGATTGCGCAATAACGTATATAATTCGGTCAGCCAGGTATCGCATCAGGTCTTGTGGTTACTCAAGTGGAAATTGTTTTTACAACCAACCCATTCATATTGTACAGAGATAGCTAGCCTCCAGAGCACTCTCTTCTTTTGTTAGGTTTTCTATTTATAGGACCCAACTGAGCACAATATATGGCAAGTTATTAGGTATTTTGTACCTTGGCGAATTCAAGGGGGCGGGTGGGCACCCGGCGCCCCCTAGAATTATCAAAGTTAATTTAAATCATACTCCTTCTGGCAGAAAAAATGTACAACTTGCGAGTTTGAATTATCAACCATTTCGAAATGGTGTATTTCCATTTCGCCTTAACTGTGAAATACAGGTGAAAAAAGGTAAAAAGGAAAAAAGTAGCAAGGCGAAATGGGAAATTCTTAATAAACCAACTACAAAATTTGTAAAGAACAGAGCGTACAAGGCGTTGTATATTCCCCACGTAGGGTAATGTTCAAGACGAAATAATTCAAATTTAAGTTAGAATATTAATTTTTGGCTTGCATGTATTGTTTTAATAAATTTCACGATGGAAGTCAATATTGTGCTTTGCTTTCATTCTATAAACACGACAGGTATAGATTTCCAAATTAATCTGCACAGCGTTTTATGCCAAAATCTTAGATCATTTACTGTTCTAAGTCGCAATATTTAGGTATGAAAGTATTTTTATTAAAAGAATTAGTTTTCATTTATTTTATTATTGATTTATTAAACTAGAGTCTAGACCCATAATGGGTCAAATTCGTTGTTTTCACTAAAAATGTTTTACTTTACAAATTATTGTGAAACAGTTATTCCCCTTTACTCTAATGTGTTAATGTAGCATACTGTGATAGGCGGAGGCTCGTAGTCTATTCTTCTCCACTTAGAGGGTGTTTGAATCGTATAGACGGCGTTTTATTTTTAATTCATTTGCTTTTAAGTAAAATATTTTGCTTTTTTATTGGATTACATGTATTATGAAAAAAAAAATCCAATACCATTTATATAATGATAACAATTACGTAAGGATGTTCATGTTAAATTCTGTGTAAACACAATGTCGGATAAAAATAGCACATACTAGCACAGATATGAGATCATGCTGTAATGTTTAGAAGGCAAACAAATAAAACAAAGAAGATAAGTACCAAGTACATTTTTTAACGTATATTATTTATTTGTCAGAGAATGCAGTTCTATATTATACATGCACATGTACTGATGCACACTTTCAAATGTAAAGATTGTTTATATGTTCGTATGCCATTTTAAAATCCTGGGTATGGAGGGGGGGGGGGGGTGTCAGGCCTTGTACGCTCTTGTCCTTTGTGAGCATCAACTGGCCGATCAATCTAATTAAAATAAGACTGGTAAATTCGCTCCTCTATGATATGTTATACTTGAAAAGCGTATCGTAGAGAAACTGATTTACAAGTCTAATTTTAATTACATTGATTGGCAAGTTGATGCTCACGAATTTACAAATACTGTAGTTGTATTTGTAGTTCTTAGCTACATATTACTGTTTTTCTCCTGACATTAAAAAGTTTTATGAAATCATGGGTTTGTTAAATACCCATTTAATACTTGTTAAATCACCCCATTTACTATTTTGACTTTTACAACTTTATTGTGTATATGTAAATGTTATTTTTTTCTTCATGTACATATGTACCTCTATACCTCATGTACCATTATATGGTTTTGAGTGAAAATAAATAAGGAATCATTCTTTGAGTATTATGAGGTGATAATTTCGGTCGGGGCGTGATCAAATCCAATAAAGCCCGAAGGGCTTTATGATAGATTTGATCACGCCCCGACCGAAATTATCACCTCATAATATTCAAAGATTGATTCCTGATTACTTATATTTATATAATTTTAGGCCATCGTACGATTAAATCTTTAAATATAAATAAGCAAACCCCGCCGGCGCCTCAATTTGCGTCATTTGTATTATTGGTTATATAGTACAAAATCGATACGTAGTGATATCACAGACAAAGACCCTAGGTAATGTAAATATACTGAAATATATACATTTTCCAGTGGCTTTGCCTGTGATAACACTGCGAATCAATTTTGTACTAAATAACCCATAACTTCAAGGCGCCAACGGGGTTTGCTTATTAATATTTAAATATCTAATCGTACGATGGCTTAATGTTACGTAAATATACGTAATAAGAAATCATTCTTTGAATATTATGAGGTGATAATTTCGGTCGGGGCGTGATCAAATCTAATATAAAACTCCCCGGCCGAAATTATCACCTCATAATACTCAAAGAATGATTCCTTTTTCTTCATCTAAACTGATCATCCTAGGCCTCAATGAACTAAAGATAACAAATGTAAAATGAGCTAAAAACATTTTAAAAGTGAAAAAGGTCAGTGAGCATGATATGAGCATATTAAGATGAGCATGCTAACATAATAAAATAACTAAACGTAGTGTTTCTTGGATAGATTTTTCCCCTGTTAAACTTAGAAACCCTCTTTGTGCCGCAGTATTGACCTGGGGGTCTTTGGTTTATCAATTATGAATTTACACTATTATACGAGGTAGTCTGTCCTCCATAAGGTTCATTTTGTATAATTTTTCCTAAATCTATAACCCTTATATTAATATATGTTTACCTCTGACCAATTTAAATGTATATCTAAATGTTATTTTTGTCCTCATGTACCGTATGTTTGAAATGGTTTTGAGCGAATAAATGAACTGAACTGAGGATGCTTGCATAATAATATCACAAATAATAACATCGTTGGTTTTTTTAAGGATTCATTAAGGTTCTCCGATCTTCCGCCTCAACGTATTTTTTCATCATAAGAATGATATTTTTATTTCAACCTTTATAAATTAAAAGATATTATTGCATATTACCCTACGATGGATATAATGGAATTAAGAAACAAGTTGAGTTTAAAAACAGTTTCGGTGCATCGATGGTTCGAACTCTATAACAAGATATATATGTGGGAGAGCTCCGTGAATCCACTACACCAAGCATGTATGTGTGACTGATGGTTATACAAGCAGTAGAATATTAAACAAATTGTCTGTATAAATGTATGGTACGAATAAAAGAAATCCGGATAATTTAGAGTTATCGATCGTTAAAAGATTTTTCCGTATACCGTATGTTTCTACATTGAACTTTGAATCCCTCTTGGGGCCCCATTATAGGCTAGGGGTCACTATATTAACAATGTGGAATCCATTTTACCGTTTTGTAAAAGGCTTTATTTTCGAAATTTAGAATTCCTTCTAGAAAACAAGTAGAAATTGTGAGAAAATGTGTGATGGGCAGCCAAATGGATGAATGACGGACAACAGGTGATCAGAATAGCTAAGTTGATCCCTGAGTTAAGGTGTCAGAGCATATGATAGTAAACTTTCAAGACAAGTGATAACCTTTTATAAGTCAAGTAAAATACAACAAATTCTGAGGACAAAATTGTTGTGCATTTTTATGTAAAATGGATAAAATTCATTGATAAATTTATATATGTACAATATCACATATGAAAACATGACAAAGAATTTGACTGTGATTTTACTTTATTGATACGTCATCTCTAAGCAATATTTCATGTAAAATAGAGGTTCTCTGAAAGAGGCAAAATCAAACACATTTTCAATAAACGTTAATATCAATATCTAGTATTATGGCTCCGGTCTGAATTTTCGTTCAGCCAACGAACAATTAGAATAAATGTTTGTCCAGTTGTTTCCATCATGTCAATATTTCATGGTGGGATTTCAAATTGCTTTTCCTGCAAAAGATACAACCATGTAGAACCACACAAATAAATGATGCCGGTATTGACTCTGAATGTAAATTCATTCTAGATTTATTTTTATTTAAGAACTTTACAGGAAATGAAAGTGTGTTAGTAAAGACACAAGTACATTTTTTTTCAAATATGATTACCGGTATCTTTTTAAAATTTAAAATAATGCCTTATGCAGCTTCCTTAAGAGATAATTGACAGTAAACATACCTTTCCTCAAGTACACATGGGTTTTACATGTTGACAAACAGGCCTGGCATCATCCAGGAAGTTGTAACATGCGCATCTAAAAAATAGTTCCATTTAATTCAGTGTGACAATTCCACTAAATTCATACATGTAATTTTCCTAGCAAATGAGTCCAAAATTAATAATGTAGGCCTAAAAAAGGTACCAAAAAAAGAAAGAAAAGTAATTGTCCTTATGTATATTGAAATTCAATTGACTAAGTTCAGTCTGATTGGCTATTTCCTTGCATAAGACCTTTAAGACAACTAAAAGTGATGTCTAGTAGTTATAAATGCTATGCTATGAAAATCTACCTTTGACCCAAAGGGATTAAAAGTAGGAGATAAGTCTTTTCAAGAGATTTATGAATTCTTGAGGATGTTTCTGTTAAAATTAATCTATAGTACATAATTTCAAAACTCAGTATTTAACCAGCGAGTTGTTGAGAAAAAATCTTGGAATGAAATGAAACCTGAACTGTTACAGTTTATGTGTATTGTATGTGCCTAAAAGAAATTCAACTCTAATTAATTGACATTAATTAACTAGGAAACAGGAAACTTACTTAAATAGGATAGTTAATTGGTAAAAAAAAGGATATTTCTAATTCTATAACAAAGTCAGAGATTGCAAGTGGTGCCAGAAGCGACTTCAATAATGTGTCTTTAAGTTTTAATAACAGTGGTCACTGGTTAATGGCTAGTGATCCAGTTAAAGCTGTTCTTCATCAATTGGGGGGGGGGGGGGGGGAGGGAGGGGGGTTGATGAGGCTTTTCAATCAGTCATCAAAGACAAAAGTGGCTGCATCAACATCAGTACAAAAAAGGAAGCATTTCTCAAACCAAGGGCCAGAAAAGTACAGGGATCCGCAGCCCAGTCCAGTGTCTATGTCCTTTAAGTAAAGTAAGTAAAGAAGAGTTTCAGGACATTGTACAGCAACACAAGGAAGGAATATTCACAGTTAGCGATGCAGAGTAAGAAAACAGTGAGATGATGATTTTCCAATCTGGGCCGAGTGAAGTCCAGACAGTAGATTCCTAGATGGAAGAAGTGTCCAAATCACAAATTTTTCAAAGTACTCAAGAAAAAATGTAAACTAAGGAAACATGAATTCAAAGAGCACTCACAGAAATTCCGGGACTATGATGGTTCACTTGACTGGAATCAGTGTTAGGATGGAAAGTGAGGCCTGACACGGATCCTTTCCATTTGATGTAAGAAGTGCCTCTACTTCAGAAAACCTGTATGAGGAAGTGAGTTGATCTGAAAGTGGACAAATAGCCACGCAGCTTAATGTGGCTATGGCTGTCAGTGACTTGGGTACAAGCCTTACAACAGATGGTATGCTTCATGGCGCAAAAATCAAACCAGCATCAGCCACCAAAATTCAACAGACCTGCAACAAACTAGGCCAAATCATCACTGATGCGAACAAAAAAGACATAAAGAAAATAAGGCAAAACATAACAACATTAACAAAAAAACCCTAAGAAACTGCAGTGTGACTTTTGCAATGTATATTCATGTGCATTACAATTACAGAGCTAATGAAATCATTTTTAATATTCTGGGATTGTTCAATCCCATAAACTTTCTAAATTCTAAAAGAATTATTAAACAAGAGGCCCATGGGCCATATCGCTCACCTGAACAACAACAGTTCCTTGTAACATTCTATTTCGTAGCACATGCTATTTGTAACAGTTTTGAATCTACACTATTTGGGGATCCTTGCATAGCAATCCCACAAACATTGTATTTCTTGAGAAATTTTTTAAAAACATTTTCCATATATATTTCTATGTTAAACTTTGAACCCATCTTGACGGCCACAGAGAGTCTTTATTTTTTTCACATACAAGTTTTTGAATAAAGTATGCTTCATAAGAATACAAAAATAGGTCTGCTAACATTGAGACACAATTGGTACCCATGGGAATTCCAACAGATTGTTGGAAGACTTGATTTCCAAAAACTAAATACCGGTAGATGTTGTCTATCAGAAACTCAAGCATCTTTTTAATGTCAAGTTCAAAGTACTTGTATGTGCAATCAGAATGGTTTTTAACAAAATATTTTTTTAGATTTCCAATAACAAGGTAAGCATGTTTACGACTTCCATTTCTATTGAAGAAAAACTGACGATGATATAAAAAGCCTAGATTTTAATTTGTCATGGGGAATGGTTGTATAAAACGTTGAAAAATCGTACGTTTTGATGCTATTGATTTTGGTAAGATTTTGTGACCTCATTATGAATTAAAGACATGATGAACTAAAGCCATGATGGAATCCATGCAAATAAGACTTGCCCTGGACCTGAAGCTTAGATGCAGGACCGAGTATGAAAACTGTTACAAACACTACTCCAAAAACTTACCTCTGATGAAACAGGCCATGTCTACTGCTGTTGGTTCCATCATCTGCTGATACCAAGGACTATGCAGAAAGTCCTACCAAGTGCATTCCTTTTCCTGTTGGGGACTGAAAAACAACCAGTGAAACTCTTTAGTGTTGCCTACTGACTTTGAATTAAACATAACAAAAAAACCAGATGCTTGTTAAAGACTGTATAAAATTGACTATGGGACCTAAAAATCTTGATAGAATTAAATATCATACTTGTACAAAAAAAAATTGAATCTGTGAATAGGGCATATTCAAAATCAAATCCAAAATGTATTACAAGTAGTTGAAATTTTGCAAGTACAGGTGAGCTAAAAAAGGATCAATAGCTTCTTTTCTTTTTACATTGAAATTAAAATAATTAGTATAGATATTAATAGTTAGTAGAATAAAGCAGAACGAGAGAAAAAGAGAGATATGAAATTATGCAATAGATCGGTCATCTGAAAGTCTTGTCACTGATAAAAATTGAATTTTAATTTCAATTTTACCGTATATCATGAATTTCTTCAAAAGTTTTTTATCCTCCACTTTTAATTTACTGTTTATGAAAGCAAGCACGTAGCATCAGAGGGGCCACCCTCCTCCACTTTTTCTTGCAATGACCATTTTTCTTAAATTTACATATTGCTTGTCAAGATTTTTTGGATCAGTCTCTCTCCCCCCCCCCCCCCCTTTCAAAAACAATGCTGCGTGCCTGGAAATAAGTGCGTAATCTGATTTAGAACAAAAGCAATATTTGTATCCAATTAGCAGTCGCTAAATACTCTATCTATAAGTAATGTTTTTAATCGTTAAAAAGTTCACAAAGTGTCACATTTGACAGTACCCGATCGACAGCTTATATTCAGTGTGACAATTCCACTAAAGTAATAATTTTACTTGCAAATGAGTCCAAATTTAAATACTGTAGGCCTAAAATAAGGTGCCAACACAGAAGAAAGAAATTAAAATTCTCTCTATATATATATAAAAATACAATCGACTAAGTTAAGTTTGATTGGCTATTTCCTTGCATAAGATATCAAAATGAGGCAAATTTGACTTTATCATGAACCATTTACTCACGGTCACCTCTTATTGTGTGTAAAACACGAGTCCTGTAATTTCAATTATATGCTTTCTGTGCTCATCCATCTTCCTTCCTCAAATAATTCTGTAATACAGATGACTGTAATAAGAAAAAAATTATGTAAATGTATTCCACCATATGGCATGCCTAAACAAATAGTGTGTTAAAATTTCAAGCATTTGCAATGAATAGTTGCTGAGAATAATGTGACAGAAATTTTCTAAGATTTAATACTTTTTTATTTTTATTTTTATGGCCACATTGGCCCCACCCTAGAGCCTGAACTCCTGACCCGGGAGTTATGAATTTCACAATTTTGGCAGAGGGCTTCATAGGTATCATAACCATGCTTTAGTTTTTAATAAATATATATGGGAGTAGATAAGATATTTTCTAAGATTTAAGGTCAGACATGACCTATCTTCCATTTTTTTTTCTTATTTCCTATCTCCACAATGTGAAAATTTCCACTAAATAATTCCATAATTATGATAATTATATTTTCATGTTATATGATACTTTTTTTATTTAATAGATATAATGTGTTCAATTGAAAATATTTACTATGACTTTATTTTTAAGCATTCAAATGCATTATGCATGCTATTATAAGGAATATTCTAAATATTCTAGCTCCGAAAATAGCCTGGTAATGTACCCTGAATTTTTGGGAATTAACAGGTTGAAATGTTAATAAATTAGGAATAATATATCAGAAAAATTTAAATAAAATTGAGAAACATCTTGTGTGTCCTTAATACATTTTTATTATATGGCCACATTGGCCCTATCCTAGAGCCTGAACCCTGACCCAGGGGCCATGAATTTCACAATTTTGGTAGAGGGCTTTATTGACATCATAAGTATGCAATCACTTTTTTTCCTCACATGTGTGGGAGCAGAGAAGAAGATTTTTGAAAATTTGGCTTATTTTTGCATATTTGGCCCTGCCTGTGGTGCCCCAGGGGTGGTAGAGCCATGACTGTCACAATTTAGATTCCTCTTACCATAGAGATGCTCCACACTAAAAATGGTAACATTTGGCTTTGCAGTTTTTAAAGAGAAGTTAAAAATGTAAAATTGTTAACTCATGACAAATGACGCAGGACGACGGTCGAAAACAGATAGCAATAGGTCACCTAAAAATGTACCCCCTATTTTAGCATTTTCAAGGGTTTTTTTTGCTTTGAGCCAAATTTGGTTGAAATTGGCCAAGTGGTTTTAGAGAAGTTCAAAATGTGAAAAGTTTACAGATGGACAGACAGACGGATGGGCAATGGACAAAATGCCATAAGAAAAGCTCACTTGAGCTTTTGGGTCAGGTGAGCTAAAAAGAGAAATGACTAAACTGAGTGATAATTTTGATGATATTTCAGTTCTAAGTGGAAATTATATTGAATATACAGTCAAAATGTGTTATCTGAAACTAGATGGGACTGTTTAAAAACTTCGAGATATCAATGTATTCAAGAAATTGAGGGTAAAATACTAAAAACAAGTGGTTTGGACTTACAAATCACTTCCACATATATCCATTGTATTCCAAATACCAGTGTTCTAGATATCAAAGTTCAACTGTAGTGTAGAGTCAAAATTTATGTACTTTATTCAGACACTGATCATTTTGTATGTTTCATTTAATATGTTTTGAGTTTATCCTAATGAAATAAAATGTCATTGTTCATCGATAAATTCAATCATTTTTAACATATTAATTTAAGTTGAGGCAATATTTATTTTGTTGTAGGTTATTCCAAACAATTCACAACAGATACTGACAATATTTATTACATAAATTGCATTTTATTGAATTTCAGCCAATTAATGACACACTTTTACAAGTGTGCATGTGTTTTCAAACATGTACACAAAACTTGAAATTTACGGCACAAACGTGTTTAATTTTGGACTGATCTGTGATTAACCTTATTTTGTAACTAACTTAGTATTTAGAAACATTAATGTTATTACATGTACCTCTTTATCAGACATATTTACTGATGCTGATGCTTTACCTGCTGCTGACTTTCTCTCAAACACGCTAATTTATCTCAGATTTTAAAATTCATGTGCAGATCAAGTCGCCATTTTACAGTTTTACATTTGTATAAACAAACCATACTTCTTCGTTTAATGGAGCTAGTGACAGTGTTACAGACCCTGAAACGTGCTACTACACCAGTTGCACGGTTCGGTTCGATACGCTTTTTGAACAGTACATTTCACTTTGTGAGTGGTACGTTTTGTTTTGTGAACGGTACAGTTCGCTTCTTGCACGGTACGCTTTGCTAAAAATAGCTGCATGCTTTGTGAACGGTTTGCACGCTTTATTAATGAGGTAGGAGTGGCCTGAACGCTTTGATTTTTCTTAATATAATTTTGTTCAGTTTTTGCCCAATTGACTTCAGCGAGGTGGTAATTATGTCAGCCTTTTTTCTTTATTTATGATATATTACAAATGTATTTCAACTTAATTAAAATCAGAACTTGCATCTGTTCTCATGTTTTTGATACGGTACATGAAACAAGTTATCATTAAAAGCCGGGAAGTGGAGGGTAGTTTTTATTTTGATAATTAAATCTGTTATTATTCGTATTTAATTTTAGATAATTGCAATTATTACAATAGATTAAAAGAACTGTTTGACTTTAATCCGATATACATGTGTGTTTGGTAATTCAGCGATCTGTTGATAATTCTAACAAGCATCTTAAGATTATTACTTGTTTACATGTACTTGTATTGAAGTCATTAAATATTTCAAATCCATTTAAAATTGCTATGAATATTGCCCCGACTTTTTCTTATTTCTTTAGTTTCCTTTCTCGCTGTCTTGATTTTCGGCTAGTTGTTATATTCACAAGCATCTTTCTATTTTTGTATTCATAATTCTTAATATGATCATTCTTTATTGCGTACTATTGCCGATCGAACCGTAATTCCCTTGGTGAATAGACAATGCAAATTCAAAGGTATCAATTTTCATGGAAAAAGTGAAATTCACAGTTTGAGGGTACGAAAATTCGTGGCCAATGACCCTATCAATACAAAATATTAGTAGAAATTGCAGTTCAATGAATATTTGATTTCAAGGATAAACTTAAAAACGATATCAACGAAAATTGATATTCTAAAAAATTGATGAAACCACAGTAAACTGTTTTAATGTTTTTCGACACGTCTTTTTATTCATTTAAATATTGATTCTATGATTTTCTGCACTTGTTCGTATACACAGATCACACCTACATGTAACCCGTCATCATTTCTCTTACCTGAAATAATATCCCGTGTATAGTCAAAATATGACTTTTAGTTTCGTTTTTCAGTTAAACTATACATGTACCATATGATAATTCTTACGATAAATTATTTTATTATACTTTTATGTTAAATACTGAAATCTGATTGGTTAAGACACAGTTCATAATCCGTTCTATTACCCTCAGCGTTAGCAACACACTTAGCAACGGGTAACATTAAAATTTGTTACGTGCGCGTAAAATTATGCTTGTACGGTACGCCGTAGAATTCACTTCACTTCTTTATAAAAGCAGTAAAATTTTCTTTAAAATTAAGACATTCAGAATAATAAAATCGCGTCGCGTCGGTTGACAATGGTTGTCTCGGGGTCTCAAATTCAACAGTTACCCTCCCATACAGGCACTATTTATATAATGTACACAATTGGATACACACAATAAGTCAATAGCTTTTAATGGTGATACGTACATGTATTTATCATTTTGTTGGACAAGTGTCCGCTCTTTACTGTATGCATGCTGACGTTTTACAAATGCTGGCTTACCTGCTTATATTCCATTTACCTTTATTCACATGCTTGTTGTAAACAAGACACGAAAAAATATGGTACCCGAAATCAACAACTGATGGTTAAACTTGTTAAATATATTAAGAATTTATCTAGTAACAAAAAAATACAACAGCAATGGAAAGAGACCATGTTATGATTGCCAGTACATAAGTTACAATCATGAAGTTGGAAGGAAATGATTGTTGAATAATTTCAATAAGTAGCACTTTTTAAAATAAGGATTTAAGAAAAGAAAAAACTTAAACGTTTTCATTCGAAAATTTTCTTCTAGCTATGTAAGAGTAGCCAAGTAGCTCGCGGCGCATGGCGTGATCTGTACTGCTATACTAAAACTGATTGACAGGCGAAGCACGTGGATTCCTAAGATAAAATCCCGCTAAAAAGACCGACTATAAAAATCTACAGCGAAACAATGGTTCAGTGATAAAACTTTAATTTAAGTAATATTATTAACACACATGCTCTCTCTCTCTCTCTCACTCTCTCTCTCTTTCTCTCTCTCTCTCTCTCTCTCTCTCTCTCTCTCTCTCTGTAAGATAGAAAATATCTTCCGTAAGATCGTAAATGGGCCTGTTGTACGGTTTTTGTCTTCAACTACCTTGGATCTACAGTTTGCAGCAAGGTTTTTGTGAGGAAAAACAGTCTGGTCAACTCATGCGATTTTCATCATATGGTACATTATGAACAGGAATGTAAACTAGAACTGTCCTAATGGGACTAACACCCCCGCAAGGCTAATTCAAATGGGACAAATAATTCAAATGGGACAAATAATTGAATAATAAAGGTTTGGAACACATACAAAAAAAAATTCTAGAATTGTAAAAAAAAAAAAAATTAGTTAACGAAGAAAAATAAAATCAATATTGTCAGAATTTCCCTGTAAATACATATCTATAACAGTAATACATTTACAAATGTATGTATCTGATGATATATTTTTTTTAATTTAATTGATTTAAAGAAAAACCAACAAAAAGACAATAACCCCTCCCTTTGCAGTAAATGGAAATACCGGTAGCGAAGCAATGCTCTTCTGTTGATAAAACTTTCAATATTTTTCTAATAAGAGTCTTGACAGATGCAATAAGTTGTTTCAAATTTTCCTCATTTTCTCCTATGGCACAATGGAACTCCATATCAGAAAATTTATCCCACAGGACTATGATTTTCTTTGATGAGCTTGTTAAATTTAATAACCTCCCAAAACATTACCATAATTACCATACTATGTAAAAATATGTAACAAAGAAAATTTAATATTACAAACAATTTTAAAATTGCAAAAACACTACAATCATATCAGTAATTTTGAATTTCATTTAAATTAATGCCAATAGGGTCACTTCATCAATTTACTTGACAAATAAATTTAAACAGCCTCTAAAAATAGTTTAACTTCTTTATTAATAATGATATTATTTATTTCCTTATAATGATAGAACTTTTGGTTTACATGAAACAGTTTTAAAATAGCCCCAAAACCATCACCCATTTTACAGATTATCAATTTCCCCTAAACACATGCTCCATCTGAACCATGGCTCAGATAATGACTCCCTTGGGACAAATGAATTCAGCCACACTTGTCTTTGATGTTCTTATTAGCTCCTAAGAATTTATCATTGACAAACAAAAACTTTGCATTGTCAGTTGATAGAATACTTATAAAAAATAATTTTTTTTATTAATTAAGACATAAAGACAAAAAACCTCCATCTGGATGTATTTATATAAATATATTTTAGAGTGTTTTCTATTAATTAATTAATAAAATCTGTAAGGATTACCTCCCTTACTTTTCAACATTAGTGTACAATATATAGAATAAGGAAAATGAAAACTGTCATAAAATCATTAAATCTTGTCTGATCTTAAAAAGAATTGCAGGTGCACATCTTCCGATGGTGTTCAACATATGTACAAATTTTCAAACTGTTCCATGCAGTAATAAAAAATTCTATAGGGGGGACAAAGTTGCGTCTACAGACAGACGGACAGACGGACGGACAGACAGACGGACAGGGTGAAACCAATATACCCCCCTAAACTTCGTTTGCGGGGGTATAAAAAATATTTGTTTACTAACAGTTTCTGACAAATTCTTCACAATAAGCTGAATAACATTATTCAAGCGTTCAATCTGTGACTTTGATTAACATCTTTAGTAGCGACCCACCCTAAGGATTAATTTTCGATCTGCGCCTGACCTAGTGATAACTATGCAGAATATTACTTGAAAATGGCTCAATATAGTAAGTTTTTATACAAAACACACACCAATTTTTTTTTTTAAAAAGCATGGTATTGCACACCAAAAGCATCAAACATGGTGATGATTTTATCAAGCAACCCAATGTTTACATTTTCAACCACGTGTAGAGTGGTTGAACACGAACGATAACTCTTTTCTGAATATCGTTTAGTTTAAATAACTGCTAGATGATGAAATAAGAAATATATCTTAATAGTTTTTCATGTTTTCACATAAATTAAAGTAGGATGTGATATGAAAAACGACCAGTATTTACGTATTTTGAGAATATTATCCGAACACTTATACTTCCGCTCAAATTTTCACAGGAACTAAACAAATCTCGGCAAAGTCTCGTGAACTTTCATTCGAGCACCTCTGGATTTACTACATACTTAGCAACGATAAAGAAAACCTTCCGAACACATTCGCTATAGGGGTGCTACAGTGCTGCTATCGTGAAAGTTGACAAAACTATCCTATCCTATCCTATATCCTGTATCCTGCATCCTATCCTGCAAATAAGCTCTATCCTATCCTATCCTATCCCATACCTTCAAAATATAGGAATGCAAGTTAAATGAAACGAAATTTAAGAATTAAATGATTTTATCATTTCATGTAGTACTCAAAATGAATAATTAAATCTTAAAACCGAATATTCTTCGAGCGGGATAACTTATACTTACCTGTGCTACGGTAAAATTAAATCGTACGCGGGATGGAAACAATAACGTAAACAAACAGGTAAGCGATTCGATTTTTGATTTTATTATATTTATGCATAAAACCCCCCCAGATAAATAACTTCGATGCACTTATAGAGGAACTGCTTAGTCACATTTTTATCAAATTATTTTGTTATCACATATAACTGAGCGTAATTATCATTATTCGAGCGATTCGTTTGGCGATAAATGTAAACACGATCTGGAAATAAATAATTCGTTTAGGAAGTTTATATCGTCTATAGTTAAACCACTCGGGGTTATTTTTAAAGTATTAATTCTTAATCATTTATAGCTAGCTAACATTTATTAATTCGTAATGTTCAGTTTAATATCGGACAGAAATTAATATGCGTCCCTGTTATTGGGCATCGAAGAAATTATATGAAACGTGAAGCAATGTCTGTTTCTTGCGTACATGTTTATCTTTTAAAATGCCGAATTGGTCGTTTATAAATTCAAGCTTTTATTACTTTGCAGACTTTAAATGAAGTAAATACAGAAATCTATTTCTGACGTTGTCAAATGTTGCATCGAATTCTCGCAGAAACTCCGTACTAGCGTACGAATTGACAAAGATGTAGCGCCGACATTTTAGCGCGCGTTCTTGATATAATAATTATTCTTTAATGGTTTAACTTGTAAAACGTATTAAATTGACATTGAAAATACATTGTTAAGCCAATTTTCGTTTCGCAAAATAACTCTGAAATTTATACTCGAATCTGATTGGCTACAGGATGCAGGATAGGATAGGATAGGATAGGATAGAACTTAACTTTTATATTTCTATCATGTATCGTGCATCCTGCATCCTATCCTATCCTATCCTTGTCAACTTTCAGGATAGCAGCACTGTATTTACAAGTGGTGTTCAGCTTTAAAGGCATATTGTCTAAGATTTTGATGTACTTTTCATATTGCTGAAAGTTACCATAAAACAAAGATATAACATCAAATACTTAAATAATGCATCACTGTGTCTATAAAAAGTCTCCTAATCATTAATTAACTGATTAAACTCGACCGAACTCACCGTGTTAATTATGCATCGGAAGTTTTTCCGACGTCTACCGAAGCTGAGTTTTACATACCCGGATGCAGCGTAATGGATGACGAGGTAAGCACATGACAGTAATCTTATGTGATAATAAAATTATTCATACATAGTGGAAGGTGTATTGCAAGCCTATCCCTTCCAGAAAGTATTATTTAATCCATTTCTATCAATAAATTGTAATAGATCAATGACAATTGTTTCCGTTCGATGTTTTGTACATTGAAACATGAATGGGGTACCCAAAGGGGTATTTTTTTTATTCCAGTAAAATTGCAACATAAAACATCATAATAAATTGTGAGCGTTTCATACTTATAATACAAACTAGATTATTATATACGGAAAAAAATGGGTATGAAAAATTGATAAATATGATATTCGATGTGTAGTGTCTCTGTTTCATCAGTTAACATATAGACGTCCTATTTTTATTATCACGGACACCTGTTTTTTTTTTTATCAACAAGTCGTTCAATATACAGCCAAAGATTGAAATCTTCTACCTCTTTTATATAAGTGTGATGGGAAAATCCTTCCCTTTAACACTTTATTTCTAGAGGGGATTGAATTGTTTTGGTTATATTGAGCCACCTTTGCAAGTTTATAATAAAATTTCAGGTGACTGTGTCATGTTAGAATTTACGTAAAATATCTTTAGATTTTACCCCCTGTAAATATGCACATTCCAATTTATCTGTAAAGCAGAAATGATGGTTCTCTGCTTCAAAATTAGGGGGGGGGATCAATTAAACATACAACTAAACACTGTAATAACCAACCAAAAATGTAAAATGAAAAAAAAATCAATCAGAAAAAATCGATTTATCAGATACAAGTTATCACCCGTCTTACTTTTTTTTATATATAACAAAGACAAACATGTATTGGTGGTTATTTCAGGACTCTAGAAGCTCAATGTATCCACATGATACCGGTAGTTCTGACAGCAGCGAGCCAGCTGATCCTGACCAGACAATTAGAAGAGGTAGAGGTAGAGGTAGAGGTAGGGGCCGGGGTCGTGACACCCTCAGGGGTGTAAGAGGGAGGGGCAGAGGACCAAGGAGAGCTTCAAGAGGAAGAGGTCAACCACGCAGGGGAGCTGCTGATGGACCCAACAGGGCTCAGGTAGCAGCAGCTACTTTAGAGAAGAGAAATCGTCAGTTGCAGGTATAAATATTAATATTTTAAATAAGTTATCCTGACATATGTATTAAAAGAAAATTCATGGATATAAGAATATTGTTTTTCAACAATTTGTGACCGAATATGTTCCATTCTGGAAAAAATGTGCTGACATGCAAAAATTGTTTTTAATCATTTCAGGATAGAATTTCTCGTCTATCGGATTGTGACCTGAGGGGACTTGTTGTCGATATCGCATCACAACACCCTGAATTCGTGTTCGATGTTTTGGACAGGGACGACGGACAGCATGGCGGACATCATCCTCCACCAGATGGTCCTACCCCGGCCTGGTGTACCTGCACATATTGCCGGGAAATGCCAACGGAAGCAGAGAGACGATGTTGTGGCAGAACTAGACCAAACTGCTACTCAAGACTGCCTGTATGTAATCAAGTTAACAAATCAGATTCACTTTGATTAAGTTTCAGTATTATACCTTCATTTAATCACTTTTAAACTAACGAGTAGTTATATAATTTAGATAACAAAATAGCTCAAGGGATATGTCATATGAATTCATATTCCTATTTCTGCAGGACTTCTACTTGATTGTCCTGGACGAGGCAGTTCTTGCAGTGGCAAGAAGGCTGAGGGAGGAGTTGCTCGTCATGCCCCCTGATGAAGACCTTAATAGAGCAAACAGATTTGCGGCCTACAGGCAGTTCATAGTCTGGCAACATGGCAGACTTGGGGCAGGGATTAGACGTGTGATACCCAGCTGTTGTGTATGGCGCATCCGGGACAAGTATCCCAATCCATTTGGACAATATAAAGGTTTCGTTGGGGGGAGGTTCAATTGAAATTAAATTACATTTGCAGGAAAAGTGTTTGTTCTGTTTTTAATCAGATCAAAGTAGTGTAATATAAAATCTCAGATATCAATAAAAAAAACATGATTTATTTATTTAAATTGATGACTAATGACATACAATTATCAAAGAGAAAAACCTGTAACCATTCTCTGATTACAGCATCATCCATATGCAAGTGAAGCAAACCACTATGTCTAGCTCCCTGTAATAAAATATATGATAAATATCACAGAGATAAATATCACAGAACATGGCAATATGGAAATCTCTAGGCATTACCCAGCCCTATCAATGGCATAATATTGTCACAAATGAAAGCTTTACTGCCCCTCCGCTGTCCAGTACTCAATTGTTTTATTTAGATTTTCGAATCTAGAAATTTGAGAAGCCACAATGTCTCTCGTTGATGGTGGTGGAACTGGTGCCAAATGGGCAGATATCCGCCGTGGATCGTCTGCCTCCAATTCCATGGGTCTGTTCATTCCAATGTCATCCTCTATCCTGCTGGTGATGATATGCCGAATTAGGTCTTGAACATAACTGTAATTTTTCTCCACTTTTACAGGGTGGACAGACCATCTAGATGTTTTTTTGTTGTAACTTCTTTGCCACCTACATATAACCATAAATGAATAAATTATGCTTGGATAAAACTGCAATACAAAACATTCATTTTGAATATGGTCTGGTTTAATTTACAAAGTAAATGCCAAGAAATAAAAAAAAAATGAGATGTTATTCAAATGGCTTATATATTTTCATCATTTTTTCCATCCAGGCCAGTTGCTGTATTGGGCAAAAACTATCTGATTTATTCAAAACTGGTTGGCTGTAAATATTTTAAGGGATAGTGTGATTGTTTTTCTGTCCAGTATTTTTGGATATATTATGCATTATATTTGACGAACATTACAAACCTCAGAGAACCATCTTTGTTCTTCATCACCTCTCGCTCTGCATGAGAATTATGGTCAAGGGCAGCCAACCTGTTTCTTGCCCTATATACTGGAGGGCTGTAAGAGTGTCTCTTGGAGGAATACACCAGAATTAGATTTTGAAAATTTTCCAGTTCTGACGTGCTCCTACAATGAATGAAAAGTCAATATGATTGTGAAAGAGATTGTTTTTTTTTTAAATTGCTATGCAGAGTTGGATATTTGATAATGCTGAAGGTTGTATGGATAGCATTAAAAGTTGGTCTTGTTTGAAAGATGTCAAGGGTTACAATAGTACATTCTTTATTTTATAAATATGTTAAAACATGAAATGTGCAGTACATTGTAGAGACCCAATAAATACTATGCATTTTTCTTTCATATATATAATAAAAAACGTCAAATTATGCACCAAAAGATCATTAAAATTAATATAGATAGTCGAAATTATTTATTCCAAGCTAATGGGGAAAATTTTATCCTTCAATAAGTTTACATACCGGCAGTTAAGGTAGTATGGAATGTTTTTCACAAGCCGTTTATCCATTACGATTTGTCTAAGTGCATTATGGGCTGCTGATCCTTTCTTAAGGTACTCCTTTGTCTGACTACCATCTTCTAAAGGGCCGTGTTGGCAAGTGCTTACCGTAGAGTTTGCAAATGGTACAAACCACTCATGTTCATTTACAATATGATGGAGCATACCATACCAAACATCCTTAAATACAATTAAA
This sequence comes from Magallana angulata, assembly GCF_025612915.1. Taxonomy (NCBI): domain Eukaryota; kingdom Metazoa; phylum Mollusca; class Bivalvia; order Ostreida; family Ostreidae; genus Magallana; species Magallana angulata. Next base: position 21,576 of record NW_026441878.1, read on the forward strand.
AGAATAATTATATAAGTCATTGTAAAAATAATCAACAAAAGATAATTTTTGAATATGACAAAATTACCCTATACATTACAATATTTAGATTTTCTTTGCAGGGACTCAAAAGCAAAACTAATAATAGATACTGGTACTGAGGTAATATACGAAATATTCTGAACTTTAGGTGAATTAAAACTTACAAGAAACTCTTCACAAGTGGTAGAAACTTCTGCACTGTGCCAATAATGATTTACTACATCCTTGACCCATCCACTCAATTCTTTGTTTCCTTTTTCTTGACTGATCTACATGTCATGTTCAATAAATGTAGGTAATCACAGACTAGTCTCAAACAACAGGTAAAGTCATGGTTTTCATTACACGCATATATACATTTAACTTAATAGTATTAATGTCTATATTTAACTTAGTAGTAATGTCTATACCTTTGTGAGTTTCTTTCCCAAATTCTTTGTCCCGTGCCAGACATCAAAAGAATGCTTTATATCCGGGAAATCCTTTCCTAATAATCAACATAAAGTATATGTATAACATATGAGATTTATAAAACAAGAATCAAGAGCATAGAAAGGAATTAGACACACTTATACAGAAAATAAATTTCCATGAGATATAAAATTACACAAAATATGATTTGTAAAAACACTTAAACAAGTTTATTACATTTTTAGCTTAATAGCTAATGAATTTTATGATCATATCACTATGTACATACTCATTACTGAAGCGATTTGGACATGTGCATCAGTCACCACCTCTACAACTTTGATGCCTTTGTCTTTAAAAAACTGCATCCCTCGCAGGAAGCAAGCTTTCTCCAGGTTGGTGCTTTTCCGGTCAGTACTTCGTTTGTCCATTGTTGTGATGCATAGAATTTTCTTGGATGTATACTCCATGAAGGTGTATGAACAGTATTGTGCACAGTGTCCTGGGCTATCCATACGCCCATCACCTAAAAATGAGTGTATGGCTATGCAGAATAAAATATCTCAAGTTAAATGAAACATGTATACCATTTCATGAATTCCATACTTCACTCTTCTTTTTAAATTAATTTTTTTGTATTCAATTTAAATTGGCTATATTATTTAGTATTTACCTAAAACTATTATATCTGTATTTTGAAATTCTCTAAGAGTACTTTCTTGTTTCTGAATCCAAAATCTGTCAATTGATGGAACAAGGTAGGTTTTTTGAATTCTGTGAAATGATGAGGAGCTAAGAATTGGAAGTTTTAAGAACTTTGCCAGTGTTGAAATTTTCTGGAAATTGTTGCCCGACAATAGGATGGCTGATGCAAAAACAAGGTCTCCAGCATGCATTCTTCTGTTGAGAATTGACTGCGAACACCACCTATTCGCAACATGACCTAATTTGCAGACCTACAATAAAAAAATATGTATCAGTAATCTGGATTGAGATTTCAACAAAACAGGCTTTATAAATTCATAAATATTGAAAGAAAAACTTTTAAACTGCATGGTTTTTACAAAATCTTTCAATAAAAAAAAAATCAATAAAAATATCCAACAATTCACTTTAAAACACTGTGATTTTTTCAAAAGTTCATCTTTTCATATGATATACAAAAAATGTGGAAATCATATAAAAATTCTTTAGTTGGTATATCATGAGTTTGTATGTCACCATGTCTTTTGAACTGACTTTGAGACCTTTATTCTCCCTCATTAAAACATGTTCTGAATGGTTCTTACCCATTTAAGATATGTTGCTGAACCAATATTATCCACACAAATGCTGACAGCTTCATTACAAATTTTGCAGATAGTACTAATCTGTGTGTTGGCCAAATCCAACAAGGGCTGTTGGTATACAAGAAGAGGGCGGTCAGTAATTAAAGTTTCTACGTCCTCAATACTGTTTACTCTCTTGTAGTCTGTTTCTGCAGCATCAGCAGGGTCATCATCACATGTGTCAGACTCATCATCCGAGTACTCTATAGGAAGCTGGTCTGCATTACTTGGTCTGTAAAATTAAATACATATATATTTACAATGAAACAGCTATACAATCCACAATTGCAATTAGAGCATAGACTGTTGAAAGACTAGTGACACAAATTTCAATGAACAGAAGGTGTTTCAAAGGAAGATATGATATACATCTTCCATAACAGAATCCTACATCAGCTTTGATAGAGTTTATAAATTGATTTATGGATGCAGCAATTCTTTAGATTAAATACTTAAAACAATTCTAACAGTTTTTAGCTAGATATAGCTGTTACCTGAGTGTTAAGTTGAAATTTGGCTGAAATTCCTCATCAGAATCAGACGAATCATCGTCCAGCAAGCACATTTCATCCTCGTCAATTGTAAGACTGTTATGAACAAACAAAACTCATTAATTTTCATAAATAAAACTATGGTAACCACTGTAAGACACAAATCATAATAACATTCAATTTTTATTCTGCTAATCTTTTGTAAGCTTTATGCAATAATATGATCACAAAACACAACTTACTCGAAAGGATTAATAAAGGAAGTTGACTTCTCAATTTCATGCGCTTTTTTCGCACTACTACAAAACTCTTCAATACCCGACATGTCTGACTCTCTGTAAATACAATAAAGTTAGCTCATTAAGAGAGGGTCCCACTGATGGCTGTCATAGGAAACTATACTTGATACAGTAAATCAGTAATGCTTATAAAAAATAAGGAAGGCAATATTCTCACAACATGTAAAATTAATCGCAAACTACCTATGATATTCTCCAGCCGATGATATGTCTGACACATCACATGTGGTGTGGAAACGAGAATGTATATGTGATGGTCCAGGTGTTGAAGTTACAGCTGTATCCTTTGAAACTACATTAACTGTTCTTTCTAATTCTTCTGTTTCAGATTTTTGGGAGTTTGGTTGATAATAACTGACTGCATCAACTATATTATTTGCATGATAACTACAAAAGAATGTTACAAAGCTAATAAACAGAAATCATTAACAAAAATGATATTTAAGCAATGTAGAGCTGCGCAGGGGGCGTTAAAATTTCCAAATCAAAACTCTACTGAATGTGCAAGTAGTTGTAAACACACAATCGCACAAACTATGCAATACACACCTGCACACAATGTATGTACAGAGGCTTTTTTCATTAGAGACTTTAATCCTTTTGACAACTATGAACTAGTATTTATTTATTTCTAATCCATATATGTTTTATTTTTTACTTCCTATATTAAAATCAAACTAATATTTGAGTTGCAAACATGGGTTTATATATTTTGATTTTGATTTCCCCTTCGGAGGCCTCTTGTATCTGAGTGCATATCGTAAATGTCTAACAATACTTTTCTTGTATTTTTGCTTCTTTTTTATCGGCTATATTCTCGAAAAAATAACTTATGATTGGTTTCTATCTATGTATCACTTCTACAAAAATAATTGTTTGAATAAAAGACAAACAAACGTTAACTAAAACACGTGTGTGAGACTCACTTGTTCAGCAAAACATTGGCTACTTCGGCATGCGTATCCACATTCAATATGGCCTTCAATTCATTCCAGCGTTCAAACTGATTACCAATATATACTCTGCTTTTGTTCCATTTAGATGCTACTGTGGCTCTATTTCTTTTTCTCGCAGAATCGGTTAAACATCTCTTTCTTCCTCGGTTAGATTTGCTGTTTTCCGACATGTTTGTTTTAATTTACCGCGTTGAGCATGCGCGAAAAGCTTTCCGAAAGAGTTCAAACTTGGGGTCATATGAATAGAGGCGGGATCAAATCGAATTTTTGTCATCCTGCACAAGAATTCAAGAAAATGTCATTTCGCTTGTTTAGTCTACATATAACAGTAAAAATTGATATTTACGAGAGAGAAATCCTTTTAATAATATCATAATCTTAGCATATCACGACATTCAAAGCAATATAAAATAATACGTATTTTCATAGATATTATGCCTTTAATAAATTAATTCTGAAAAGAAAGAATCAATTACAAATCAGGCTCAAAATGGCACATACCAGTCATACTATCAGCTGAGCAATAACTGACTTATCTTAATGTGACCTGAATTGCTTCGTGGTAGCTGTAATAAGTTGGAACAATTTGTACATAGACATATTCACATTCTTTGACATAAACATGATCTATTAATGTTCCATTTTCTGTGGTTGGTTCTTTAACATACTGTTTGAAACCTCTTGACAACATATAATTATGCACTGTTCGTTTATCATTTAGTAAATTCTCATTAAAATCTCCTACAACAACTATTTTGTTGGACAATTTTTCTTAATTGTCAAGCATTGAATTGAGAGCTTCCATAAATGGCATAGCTAAGTATTTTTGAGGTCTGTAAATGATTGCCACATAAGTATCATTGCTAGTTATTTTGAATACAATGCATTCAAGATTCTTTGCAATTTGTCTTATTTCTTCATGAGGTATGCCTATTTTGTAATACACACTTACACCTCCATGTTTCATTTGAACAAGCTCTTTGTGTAGATCACTCTTGTTATCATAAGATAAAGATCTTATCTGATGAGTTCCAACAAAATTTTCTATTTCTGAAAAGCTAGTGTTAATATCACACCATGTTTCTGTAAGGCATATAAAATCTGCATTTGAAAAGTGTTTATTGCTTTTTCGGTCAACTTCATGTTGAAGCAATCCTTGGATGTTATGATACATGATTACAATATCATTCATACACTTTTCAGGATTTTGACCCTGTATATATGTTTTCATTTTAGATACTCCTTTGAAAATATCTGGATCACAATATATTTTTTTTTCTAGTTTCACTATGTCAATATTCTCCAAGTATAAACCTCCTATTGATGTTGATCTACTCAAAGCAACATATGCTTGTCCATATGCAAAACATTTGTTCAAATTTACAACACATTCATTCACTGTCATCCCCTGAACCTTATGGATAGTGCATGCCCATGCCAATCGCAATGGATATTGTTTTCTCACCCCATTTTTAACAGGTATCTCTTCACACGAAGGATGTAATCCAACACATCTTTTTCCATTGATTTGTTTCTGTAGTTGAGCATTTCTGCCAATTCTCTCATTATCAAAGTGAAGAAATATAATATCTGGAAGTGAAGAATTTGATTCAGAGCCAATATGCATGACAGTACCCATGACCCCATTTACAAGTCCATCAAGAACATCTTCATTTCTGATTAACATAACCCTTGCTCCTACAGCTAACAAAATAGAAGATGGTAGACATACATCAATTTTTGTAAAGTGACAAGTTCTCTTGGTGAGCTTTCCTGATGTTTTGTCCTTTATATAATCTTCTGCTTCTATCAGTTTTGGATCTCCACATACTTTTAATACCATTTCGTTGTTAAATACCTTAATCTCTTCATTTGTTGAACAGATGTGCAAAACATCATCTGGACCTTCTTGAATACGTTGTTGAAGTGTCCTTTTGTCTAATTGAGTTAATTTCTCATTTTTTTGTTTCACACGCAATCTGTTTAAAAGCTCTGCAAAATAAAGATCTTCTCGTTGACGCATTATTTCGTCTAATTCAACAATTGAAAACAGATCATTCCACAACTGATTCATTGGATTAGATGGATCATTGATATAAAGATTGTCAATATTTTTTGTTCTCACAGGTGGTAACTGATAGAAATCACCTACAGCAATTATAGACACACCCCCAAATGGACAACTTTCTGGCATTTTCTTGATCTGACGTAGCCTTTCATGAATAAAAAAAAGAAGTCGTTTGTTTACCATTGAAATCTCATCAATAATCAAAATCTGGAGATTTTCTAACTTTGACCTCAAACTATTCAACTTATCTTCACTAAGTAAAGCATGGTCAAATGAGAGTGACTTGAATATTCCAAGGGCACTGTGAATGGTTAATCCATTGATATTAAATGCTGCAGTACCTGTTGGTGCAGTAAGCAAAACAGTTTGATCATCTGGATTATCACAGATTTGTGCCATTAATCTGGTTGCTTCATAAAAAATGCATTTGATAACATGACTTTTTCCTGTTCCTGCCCCTCCAGTAATAAAAACATGAAAAGGATCTGGATGTTGTCCATTCTTTTTCTTAATGCACCAATCTCTGACTTTATAAAACACTTGTTTTTGTTTTATATTCAGTGTTTGAAGAAGTGGCACAATATCATTCTTTGGAAAATTAGACAACAGCAGATTTGTTGTTCTTGAACTTCGATTCCTATTTCTATTTAAATCAGGAATTGATTGATCTGCATTCTCTTCTTCCTCAACACTAGCCAGTTTTCCTTCCTTAATACATTCTTGTCTGTCCAACTCTGTTTCAGGGCACAGTTCACACCACGCATCTTCTTGAGGTCCTTGTTCTTCAAATACTCTTTCTGCATCTTCCAGGTTTTGTCCATCTTTAATATACTTTGACATATTAATGTCTACAATTTCTTTTACAGATAGAATGATTTTGTCACCCGGATATCTTACTCTTCCTGTTTCATAAAAATTTTCATATGTATGAAATTGCTTGGGTTTTAGCTGGAGATCATCTCTGTATGGCAAAAACAGTTGCAAAATACTTTGAAAGTGTTTTTCTCTTGCAGTTTCTAATGAAAACCTAGGATATCTGATGATAGCTGATTTTGATTTTGTTCTTTTTCTTATGTATCCCATATCATTCTCAAGTTTGAATGTTGTTTCTTTATTTATTTTCTTCGGCAACTGTGATTCATACAAGACAGCATATTCTGAACAAAAGTTTGCAAGGCACATTTTCTCAAACAAATCAAAATGAGGTCGACCTTTGTATCTATCAACGGAGCTTGTCATCCATATATCAGAATTGTCGTGTTTATTGCCACTCTCATCATTATGCAAGGGTGAGTCTCGTGTATTTCTATAAAGCTTTTTCTGAACTTCTTTCAAGGGAATACTCATTCTGCATGGATTTTCTCCAACAGGAATAAATTCAACTTTTCTTGAGCATTCCTTGAGGTGCATTCCAGTCACTCGATAAACTGCTTCTTGTGCACTAACTTCTCTATGATGCAAGTATGCAGTTCCAACTTTTTTCATTGCCTCTTGAGCGTTTAAATTTCCCTCAAAAGCTTCATTCTTTGTTTGTTGTAGTAATATTCCAATTTCACGTTCAGCTTTACTTATATAGCTTATGATGTACACAACACATGAAAATGCATCTAAAATGAATTGAATATCCATGTTTGCATTCCAGGCTTTTAACAGGTCTTTGTTATATTGATTTGTATATATTTCAGAAGGCTTTCTGTTAAGAACAATTGTATTTCTTTTAGTTATTGCAGAGAAACATTCTTGAAACTGCTGTTGAGTAAGTCCAGCTTTAAGAAGCAAATCAGAGGCAGAAATGTTTTCTCGTTCATTGTTTTTCACAGCATCCCATAAAACAGATAATCTGTCTTTTGCCAATTGTTCTTCTATTTTCTCAGTTGATTCATTTGGTTTTGATATGAATGTTTCTTCAGAAGGAGGTCTAGGAAAATTAAATCTACAAACTGTTCCCTTTTTTTTGCATGTCTTGGAATGATTCTTGCTGTGTTGTTGTACAGCCATCACTATATCATGCAGTTCTGCATCTTCATTTTGATCTGGTATTTCACACGTTACGTATCTGTCAATGAATTCTACCACCTCTTTATCAGAGTTTTCTTCAAATTTTGGAGCATCCTCTATCCAAAATATACAATGAGTATGTGGAGAACCTCTTTGCTGAAATTCAACACGATAGAAATAATCAATTACTTTTCCAATTGGTTTAGCATCTGACATTATCACACACTTTAAAAATGTATGAAATCGATGATCAAACATTCTAGCTACAGTAACTGGATTGCTGCGCAAAATTTGGCACTTCTCATTCCAAGTAAGATCTTCTACATTTCGTGTATCAAACTGTTGTTTCATAATTGACTCGACTACTTCTGTCCATCTAAAATCTGCAGATGAAAATGAACAAAAAAACTGAGGGATACCTAATTGTCGTATCATTGCAAAGATATCTTTTTGTGCTGCTTGCCAATAAGGTGGTGTTCCCCTGATAGGTTTCAAAAACTTGATTGCTTCATCTTTTCTAAATAGTTCCTTCAAAATGTCTTTGTTACAAATCATCTCTCCAGTAACTTTCTTTCTATTAGAGAACTTTTCAGTGGTTTCTTTCCTAAGGGATATCTGTACATTTGAAATTACTCTACTCAATTCTGTTAAATATTGACAGAAAAATATGTATGAAGTGTCTTTAGCAAATCTATTTTCTGCACTCATTAACCTCATATTAAAGTATCTTCCAAGGGATAATTTTTCGTTTCTTACCTCATGGTATGTATATTTTCCAGTAGGAAAATAAACAGGAACTGTTTTTGCTTCAATGCCATCTTCTTGAAGAACAGAAACTGGAGTGTTGCCCTCTGCTGGTGAAATTTCAAACACTTGGTCAAAGCACAAATCTAAAACTTCTTGCCCAATGTCAGCTGGTTGTAAACAAGTATCTAACTGAATACCTTGTAATTTTTCATCAAGATATGATTGTTCTTCCTCATTTGAATTTTCAATCAGTTCAAAGTTTTCAAACTTGCTATTATCTGAATCATAATCTGACAGGTTTTCCTGTGGAATAGGATTTGGCCAGTTTTCCTCTAATGTGATATCAGAATACCATATATTATTTTCCTTAAGAAACAAAAGTGCTTCATCCAAATGTTTACGATTTACAAACTGGTATTCCTCATAACCTTTGTATGTCAATTTTCTTTTCAATTTAACTTTCAGTAAAAGACTTTCATCATTGGATCTAGGTAGTGTTGATGTCACTTTCTGAACATTAGATGGGACACAAACTACAGGACCATGAACACCTTTTTGTCCTCCTTTTGGTAAACAAAGAACTTTCATGAAAGGAATATTCAATGATATCAAGTGTTGTTCTAAGGTATTCAGACACTCCAGTTCAGGAGGAACAACTTCTAATTGCAAGTTATTTGAAAAACATTCAGCTGGCATTTTACCTTTCAACAGTTTTCTGTGACATGTGTGACAAATCCAAAGTTTTTCCATATTGTTTTCTAAGTACACACAACTTATTTCACAGTTTTGATCACATCTATGACAGTATTTATCTGTGATGCAATTTTCAAATAATGTACTATCATATGCATTTTCCCTACACATAAGCACCTGGTTTTCAAAGAATAAGCGAATGCAACATGCACAAACATATTCTGGTCCAGTTCTAACAATATCCTTAAATTTGATTATAACATTTTCTGTGTTTTCATTTTGCTTTTTGTGGTGCCTTCGACGTACCGATATTTGTCGTTTTGTTTCGATTCTATAATTTTCATCTTCTTCATATTTTTTGGTGACATTTTTTTTTTACTTTTTCTCTATGGTCATCATCATTTGCATATTTTTGTTTACTTGCTTTCTTTTTTCTTTCTCTATGGTCATCATCATTTGCATATTTTTCTTTGCTTGCATTCTTTTTCCTTTCTTTATGATCATCATCATTTGCATATTTCTCTTTGCTTGCATTCTTTTTCTTTTCTCTATGATCATCATCATTTGCATATTTTTCTTTGCTTCCTCTCTTAAGTTTTTGTTTGTAATCAGTATCTTTTTTATACTTTTCCTTGTTTGTTTGTTTTATTCCTTCTCTAAAACTGTCATCATTTTCATACTTCAAATGTTTAACTTGTTTTGCTCGCTCTCTATATTTTTCATCATTGTGATAGAGTAAAGCAGAATGTTTAAGTGCCTTTTCTCTAAACTGAGAGTCATTTCTGTATCTTTGTTTACTTATTTCTGATTTTGTTTTGGGCTGGTTTCCAATTTTCACTGACATTACACTTTCATAATGTTGTATTTGACCCTTAATAATATGCTTCAAATAAATAGCTTCTTTTAATGTTTCATTTTGACTGCTTATCTGGGAAGCTGAATATTTAATCCATGATCCCTCATGAAAGGTAAATATGTCCGTCTTCAAGAGATCTGCAGCAGCTAGAATTTCCAGTTCTGTTCCCCAAACAGTATCTTTTTCAATCCCTGACAACTTAATGTATTCCTCCACTGATGAGTATTGTGCACGTAAAAAACATTTCAGAGCATTAGAATTTTTCATCATGTGGTTAACAACTGCATTCCTTATTTGCTTGTAGTGTTCTTGTCTGTTTGATATTGAAAACGATATTGCTCTAAATAGGCAGTTACCATCTGCTGCAATTTGTTTGGTAGTCAGGGGAGGTCCAATTTGACAAGCACCATTATTAATTGCTTTCCTTACATGCTTGGAGGGAATTCCTAATATTTGACACAAATATTTTTTTGTACGAGCATTAAGTGGAGAAAAATTGTACACATTATTGCATACTGTTTCTGCAAAAACCTCTTCATCTGATAAATTATCTCTTCATTTGCACATTTCTGTTTGTTTTCTTCTTCCGTACAAATTTCAACATTGTCTTTGAATAACTTCATCTTAGCATTATTTTTTGTTTCAACCAGAATATCATTATCAGTGTGATTTACATTTTCTGAAACAGATGTGTGTACACATGAAATGTTCTTATCCATCTCTTGAATTTTTTCTGAGTATTGTCTATTTAGAAAGGCTGTATTTCCAAATGGCAAATCATCATCAATTGTTACATTTACCCCTGTGACTTCAAACCATTGATTTTCTCGAGGCACACATTGTACCAAGTTAGAGCAATATTCATACACCTGGGAAATGTCTGTCAGCTGCATTAATAGACTTTTACCATTTGGATCGACTAAACCAAAACCATTCCTTGCATGAGAGTCAAAAAGAAAAAATTCTTCTTTATGTTTTATAACTATGAATGTTTGGTTAACAGCACATATGAAACAACCATCTGCTCCAATAAGACATTCTTGTATTGCTAAATCTAGTGGCAAACACCCCTCAAAAGCTCTGTAGTCTATGTTTTCTCCAGAATCCAAAGTGGCTGTGATTGAGTCCCTCTTCTGAATATGCATCATTTTCCCTGATATTTCTATCATTTCTGGTAGATCTGAGATTAACAACAACTCATTTGATCCATGTATCCAACAATAAATTTCATTTCCTTCTACTAATACATTGTCCAAGAATGCCTGATCCCATTTACTGACATCTTTCAACTTGCTATGAGCAACTGCTGACAAACTGTTTGCAACACACTGTTTTCCTCTGCTTGGACCAAATCTGGCATCTCCTTGGTGAAAGCTACCTTGAACAATAACATTTCTTTTTTCATTACTCTCTAATTTGAAACGTTTTAATGATGAGGGTCCAACTTTCTCTGAATTATTATTGGTCATCTTTTTCCTCTTAATGTGATTAGCATGTAGCTTGCACTTTTTCTCAGTTATTGTCTTGGGATTTTTAAATGTAATAACTCTTTCTGAAATATTTCCATATGAAATGTTCTTATCCATCTCTTGAATTTTTTCTGAGTATTGTCTATTTAGAAAGGCTGTATTTCCACAAGGCAAATCATCATCAATTGTTACATTTACCCCTGTGACTTCAAACCATTGATTTTCTCGAGGCACACATTGTACCAAGTTAGAGCAATATTCATACACCTGGGAAATGTCTGTCAGCTGCATTAATAGACTTTTACCATTTGGATCGACTAAACCAAAACCATTCCTTGCATGGGAGTCAAAAAGAAAAAATTCTTCTTTATGTTTTATAACTATGAATGTTTGGTTAACAGCACATATGAAACAACCATCTGCTCCAATAAGACATTCTTGTATTGCTAAATCTAGTGGCAAACACCCCTCAAAAGCTCTGTAGTCTATGTTTTCTCCAGAATCCAAAGTGGCTGTGATTGAGTCCCTCTTCTGAATATGCATCATTTTCCCTGATATTTCTATCATTTCTGGTAGATCTGAGATTAACAACAACTCATTTGATCCATGTATCCAACAATAAATTTCATTTCCTTCTACTAATACATTGTCCAAGAATGCCTGATCCCATTTACTGACATCTTTCAACTTGCTATGAGCAACTGCTGACAAACTGTTTGCAACACACTGTTTTCCTCTGCTTGGACCAAATCTGGCATCTCCTTGGTGAAAGCTACCTTGAACAATAACATTTCTTTTCTCATTCCTCTCTATTTTGCAATGTTTTAATGATGAGGGTCCAATTTTCTCTGTTGATTCACCAAATGACAATTTCCTTTTTATCTTGGCATCACTGGTAGTTAAGCTTCTCTCATAATTTTCCTGTTCTTTCTTAACATTTGCTTTTAGCTTTTCTGACCAAAACGTTAAAGGTTCATCAACAAATATCACATTCTTGTCCATTTTGTTGTTTTTATCATGTATTTTCTCCTTTTTTGTTTGTTGTTTTTCAAAAGCTTTGTGATTTTTTGTTTTTTCTTCACTTTTATTTGGGCTTGTTTCTTTCATTGTGTTTGTTTCTTGTTTTCCAATTTTATTTGTTTCTTGTTTTTCTATTTTGTTTGCTTCTTTTTTTAGGTCTTGTTTTCCACACTTGCAAGTTTCTTGTTTTTCTTTTTGCTTTTCTTTTTGTTTGTTTCTTGTTTTTCATATTGTTTTTTATTCTTGTTTGTTTCTTGTTTTTCATTCTTGTTTGTTTCTTGTTTTTCATCTTGTTTCACATTCTTGTTTGTTTCTTGTTTTTCATCTTGTTTCACATTCTTGTTTGTTTCTTGTTTTTCATCTTGTTTCACATTCTTTTTTGTTTCTTGTTTTTCATCTTGTTTCACATTCTTGTTTGTTTCTTGTTTTTCATTCTTGTTTGTTTCTTGTTTTACATCTTTTTTTTCATTCTTGTTTGTCTCCTGTTTTTTATCTTGTATCACGTTCTTGTTTGTTTCTTGTTTTTCATCTTGTTTCACATTCTTGTTTGTTTCTTGTTTTTCATCTTGTTTCACATTCTTGTTTGTTTCTTGTTTTTCATTCTTGTTTGTTTCTTGTTTTACATCTTGTTTTTCATTCTTGTTTTTCATCTTGTTTCACATTCTTGTTTGATTCTTGTTTTTCATTCTTGTTTGTTTCTTGTTTTTCATTCTTGTTTGTTTCTTGTTTTTCATCTGTCTGTTTCTTGTTTTTCATTCTTGTTTGTTTCTTGTTTTTCATTCATGGTTAAGTTTTGTTTTTTGTTAATTTCTGGACAGTTTATAGAGATGACGCTCTGAATTGGACAGTTTTTAGAGATGACGCTCTTCTTTGCCTGAAGTCTCCTCTTTACCATACGTTGTTTCTGGTCTTGAGACTTTCTGGCACCAGATTTCTTTGGTTTGCGTGGCATGATTCTAAAAACCAAATAAAAATTACAAAAACTTAACCAAATTAAATTTTCCAATAGATGTCCTTGAGAAGGTGACCATCTCAAAGGGTTAAATAAGGGAAATTGGGATCAAAACATTCCAGAGAATTTCACTTTACCATTGACCAATGTTTTGGAAATTTTCCGATTCACATAGAACTTGAAGTGAAGCTCATTACTCCTTTACACAGAAACTGGAAATGCCAATTTTGTCAATGGGACAATGGCCCACAGTAAAAATTTTATAGGCCATTTTCATAATTAAAGGGTCATCTATTTATTCATTGGTGCCATTTTGAAACTTTACACACAAAAAGATTTAAAACTTGATTATTTCTATTTCTGAAGTTTCATGATGTTTCCCAGGGGTCATTTACTAAAGGAACAAGAATATATATGGTATTTGGGTGGGGATCTCAACTGTTTTCAAAATATTTGGGCACTTCCTGTTTGAGGAGGGTCACGATCAAACCCGGGGCCCCTGACCTACATACAATTTGATGCCCCTTAACACAAGGATCAAAAATATATATTGTTTAGGGGTGGGGATCTTGACAGTTTTCAAGATATTCAGGCACTTCCTGTTCAATAGGGGTCAGGACCACCCATGGGACCCATGACCTACATACAATTTGATGCCCCTTAACATAAGAAACAAAATTATATATGGTTTATGGGTGGGGATCTCAACTGTTTTCAAAATATTTGGGCACTTGCTGTTTATGGAGGGTCAGGATTACCCATGGGGCCCCTGACCTACATACAATTTGATGCCCCTTAACACAAGGATCAATATATGTATTGTTTATGGTGGGGATCTTAACCGTTTTCAAGATATTCAGGCACTTCCTGTTCAATTGGGGTCAGGATCACCCATGGGGTCCATGACCTACATACAATTTGATGCCCCTTAACACAAGAAACAAAAATATATATGGTTTATGGGTGGGGATCTCAACTGTTTTCAAAATATCTGGGTACTTGCTGTTTAAGGAGGATCAGGATCACCCCTAGGGCCCCTGACCTACATACAATTTGATGCCCCTTAACGCAAGGATCAAAAATATATATGGTTTACGGGTGGGGATATTAACCGTTTTCAAGATATTCAGGCACTTCCTGTTCAATAGGGCTCAGGATCACCCATGGGGCCCCTGACCTACATACCATTTGATGCCCTTAACACAAGAAACAAAAATATATATGGTTTATGGGTGGGGATCTCAACTGTTTTCAAAATATTTGGGCACTTCCTGTTTGAGGAGGGTCAGGATCAACCCTGGGGCCCCTGACCTACATACAATTTGATGCCCCTTAACATAAGGATCAAGAATATAAGGTTTTTTACTCTTATTGACAAATATTATTTTCACAAATATATATGGGAGTAGAGAAGAAGATTTTCTAAGATTTAATACATTTTTACTATATGGCCATATTGGCCCCACCCTTGAGCCTGAACCCTTGACCCAGGGACCATAAATTTCACAATTTTGGTAGAGGGCTTCATGGACATCATAACCATGTCTTTAATTTTTAACAAATATCTATGGGAGTAGAAGAAAGATTTTCTAAGATTTAATACATTTTTACTATATAGCCATATTGGCCTCACCCTAGAGCTTGAACCCCTTACCCAGGGGCCATGAATTTCACATTTTTGGTAGAGGGCTTCATGGACATCATAACCATGCAATCAGTTTTTACCTCACATGTGTGGGAGTAGAGAAGAAGATTTTTAAAAATTTGGCTTTTATTTTTTGCATATTTAATTCGGCCCCACCTGTGGCACCCTGGGGGTGGTAAAGTCACCAATTTCACAATTTACATTCCTCTTACCATAGAAATGCTTCACACCAAAAATGGAAACAATTGGCCTTGTAGTTTTTAAGAAGTTAAAAATGTAAATTGTTAACGCACAACGCACGACGACGGACAAAAACAGATAGCAATAGGTCACCTGAGTTTACTTAGGTGACCTAAAAATCTGGATGATTGCCAGTCTGGATGATCACCAGAAGACTGACGAGCATTTAAGCTCCACGCCATAAAAGTGTGGAAAACTGAAGTGGGACAAACAGACAGACACACTGAAGAACAAAGCTATACTCCCCTCCAGTGAAACCAGTAGGGCACTAATAAGACAATCTTCAAGATGTCATTTCTACATTATGACGTCACTGGGGTGATATTATTTTACACACTTACTTTGAATATCATTTCAACAATCTTAAACCTTTTTTTAGACTCTTATTAAGTTCTTTAATGAACTATCTAATAAATAATATGAATACCAAAGGCCTGAAGGGCCACAATGGCGTAGAGTTGCAGTTATTTTAAGAGTACACACCTGAATATTTTTTTTAAAAGTCAAAATAATCTCCACTTAACAGAAATGCATATAAAAAAATTTTATGTGTTATTTATGGCATTTCTTCATTAATCACACGTACATTTAGGTACTATTGATTAACAAGAGGCCCATGGGCCACATTGCTCACCTGAGCAACAATAGAGTTTAATGGAGTCATTATACAAACTATCTGGACAATGTGGTATGATGCATGTCGATTCTGTATAAATAAAATTTCATTCTTTCCCCCTGGATATCCTTATGTTTAAAATTTAGTCCCTTTTCTAACAAAATCATTTTAAAGTCATGTCACATGTTGAGCATTGATCCTAAACAACTGTTTATATATGGGATATAAACCTACATCAAACTCTGAACCCCTTGTAAGGTTGATAAATCGTCCAAGGGCCAAAGTCTAAACAATCTTAAAAAATCAGCAATATGTCAAAATGCTTGCATATAAGTTAAACCATATATTATAACATTTCAGTTTTTGTGAATAATTAAAATGTTTTCCTTTGTAAAATTGGAACCCCAATGTGGCCCCACCCTACTCAAGATTTTGATTTTAACGAATTTGAATCTACACTATCTGTGGTTGCTTTCACTAAAGTAACAGCTTTTCTAGGCAAATGTTTTTTAGAGGAAGATTTTTAAAGATTTTTCTCTATATATTTCTATGTAAAAATGTGTCTCCCCCCCCCCCCCCCCACTTGTGACCCCAGCCTTATCCTGGCCAGGGGATCTTAATTTGAACAAATTTGAATCAACCCAACCTGAGGATGCTTCCAAACAAGTGTCAGCTTTCCGGGCTGATTAGTTTCTGAGAAGAAAATTTTTAAAGATTTGTCTCTTTATATTCCTATGTAAAAATTCAACCCCTCCATTGTGACCCCACCCTAATCCTGGGGATCATGATTTGAACAAACTTGAATCTACTTTACCTGAAGATGCTTCTCCACAAGTTTCAACTTTTCTGGCTGATTACTTTTTGAGACGAAGATTTTAAAATATTTTCTCTATATATTGTTATGTAAAAATGTGCCCCCCCCCCCACTTGTGACTTCACCCTATCCCTGGGGATCATGATTTGAACAAATTTGAATCAACCCAACCTGACTATGCTTCCACACAAGTTTCAGCTTTCCTGGCTGATTAGTTCTGAGAAGAAGATTTTTAAAGATTTTTCTATATATATTCCTATGTAAAAATCCAACCCCCGCCCCACTTGTGACTTCACCCTAATCCTGGGGATCATGATTTGAACAAACTTGAATCTACTTTACCTGAAAATTTTTAAAGATTTGTCTCTTTATATTCCTATGTAAAAATTCAACCCCTCCATTGTGACCCCACCCTAATCCTGGGGATCATGATTTGAACAAACTTGAATCTACTTTACCTGAAGATGCTTCTCCACAAGTTTCAACTTTTCTGGCTGATTACTTTTTGAGACGAAGATTTTAAAATATTTTCTCTATATATTGTTATGTAAAAATGTGCCCCCCCCCCCACTTGTGACTTCACCCTATCCCTGGGGATCAAGATTTGAACAAATTTGAATCAACCCAACCTGACTATGCTTCCACACAAGTTTCAGCTTTCCTGGCTGATTAGTTCTGAGAAGAAGATTTTTAAAGATTTTTCTATATATATTCCTATGTAAAAATCCAACCCCCGCCCCACTTGTGACTTCACCCTAATCCTGGGGATCATGATTTGAACAAACTTGAATCTACTTTACCTGAAGATGCTTCTCTACAAGTTTCAACTTTTCTGGCTGATTAGTTTCTGAGAAGAAGATTTTTAAAGATTAACTTTATATATTTCAATGTAATAATTTGACCTCCTATTGTGGCCCCACCATACCCCCAGGGGTCATGATTTGAACAAACTTGAATGTACCTTACCTGAGGATGCTTCCACACAAGTTTCAGCTTTTCCGGCTGATTAGTTTCTGAGAAAATGATTTTTAAAGATTTTTCTATATATATTCCTATGTAAAAATCCAACCCCCCCCCCCCCCAATTGTGACCCCACCCTTATCCTGGGGATCATGATTTGAACAAACTTGAATCTACTTTACCTGAAGATTTACCCGATATATTCCTATGTAAAAATTAAAAATTTGACCCCCCATTGTGGCCCCCCTACCCCCCCCCCCCCCAATCATGGTTTGAACAGACGTAAATCTACCTTACCTGAGGATACTTTCACAAAAGTTTTAGCTTTTCTGGGCAATCAGTTTTTGAGAAGAAGATTTTTGAAAAAATACCAACAAATTTTCAAAAATTCTAAATTATCTCCCCTTTAAAGAGGGTGTGGCCCTTCATTTAAACAAATTTGAATCCCCTTCACCCAATGATACTTTGTGCCCAGTTTGGTTGAAATGTCCCAGTGGTTCTGGAGAAGAAGATGAAACTGAAAAGTTTACAACGCCAATGCCAACGCAAACACCAACGCCAATGACGACAGACAACGGACAAATTTTGATCAGAAAAGTTCACTTGAGCCTTAAAAAAATTCTTAAATCAAACTAGAAAACTGACCAGTCAGGAAGGGCCCCGCTATGACAATTAATATAGAGAAGTGAAAAAAAACTTTGAATTCCATCCTCTTTATATTAACAATGATGAAAAATAAATGGGGTAAAAATATAAGGGTGCAGCTCATGGAATGAGAGTTTAATTTGATTACATTTAAAAAATAATATATGAAAATTATAAGTAACAACTGTATTTTTAAAATTTCAAGATAATTCCTTTCCATTCATTCATTCATACTTTATTTCCCTCATATGAGGATTATTTCAGAACATACAATTATACATACATGCAACAAAAATCATAATAAGAACAAGAGGCCCATGGGCCACATCGCTCACCTGAACAGCAGTTCCTTGTAACATTACATTTCGTAGCATATGCTTTTTCTATTTTAAACATTGAACCCCTTTCTCGGGACCCAGTTATGGTCTGAGGTTTATGGTTGGCTTGAACAACATAAATAGTAACATAGGAATGAAAATGTGAAGCACTGCGGTGGGACCGCACGTACACAACCTGAAAAACTGAACATAGCAGAGTTCCACTTCAAGAGGAATAACTCTCAGACTGTACAGAACACAAGAAAGATAACTCTTGGTTCCACTACATTAGAGTTTACACTATTTGAGGATCCTTGCATAGTAATCTCACAAACTGTAGCATTATAGTTCTCGAGAAAAACTTTTTAAAAACATTTTCAATATATCTTTCTATGTTAAACTTTGAACCCCTCTTGGGGCCACAGTATTAGTCCAGTGCTAAAGTTTTAATTATTTGGAATCTACATTATTTAAGGATGCTTGCCTAGTTTTCTCACAAGCTGAAGCATTATAGTTCCCTAGAAAAAGATTTTTCAACATTTTCCCTCTATATTTCTATGCTAAACTTTGAACACCTCTTGGGGCCCCAGTATTAGATTGAGATCACGGCTTTTATAATTTCGAATCTACACTATTTGAGGGTGCTGACGTAGTTATCTGACAAATTGATGCATTGTAGTTCTCGAAAAGAAGATTTTTAAACATTTTCCATATATACCGGTACTTCTACATTTAACTTTAAACCCATCTTGGGTCTCTAGTATTAGTCCAGGGGTCACTATTTTAAAACTGTCGAACCTTCATTATCCAAGGTTGTATGCATGATAGTAATCTCACAAATTGAAGCATTGTAGTTCTCGAGAAGAAGATTTTTTAACATGTTACCTTTATATTTCTTTAATAAATTTTGACCCCATCTTGGGGCCCCAGTATTGGTCCGGGGGTCACGATTTTACCAATTAGGAATCTACATAATCGAAGGATGCATGCATAGAAATTCCACAAACTAAAACATTGTAGTTCTTGAGAAGAAAATTTTTAAACTTTTCCTTTATGTTTTTTAAAATGTTTAAATTTTGAACCCCTCTTGGTGCCCATCAATTGTCCGGGAGTTACAATTTTTTGAATCTACATTATTTAAGGATGTACATGTATGCATAGTAATATCCCAAACAGTTGCACTATAGTTCTTGAGAAGAAGATTTTAAAACATTTTCCTACATATGTTAAAATCTAAACCCCTACTGGGGCCCCACTTTTTGTTCGGGGGTCACGATTTTTACGATGTATACAACCTTTTGTGTATGCATTGGCATTTTTGGTGAAGTGGTTCTTGAGAAGAAAATTTTTGAACATTTTTCATATGTAGTTCTATGTTAAACTTTGAACCCCGCCTGGGGCCCCAGTCTTGGTCCGAGGGTCACGATTTCTACAATTTAGAATCTTCATTATACATACAAGCTTTTGTGTAAATATTGGCATTTCTGGTGCAGTGGTTCTTGAGAAGAAGATTTTTTAAACATTTTCCTAAGGTATTTCTATGTTAAACTTTGAACCCCGCCTGGGGCCCCAGTCTTGGTCCGAGGGGCACGATTTTTACAATTTAAAATCTTCACTAAATATACAAGCTTTTGTGTAAATATTGGCATTTCTGGTGCAGTGGTTCTTGAGAAGAAGATTTTTAAACATTTTCCTATGTATTTCTATGTTAAACTTTGAACCCCGCCTGGGGCCCCAGTTTTGGTCCGAGGGTCACCATTTTTACAATTTAGAATCTTCACTATGTATACAAGCTTTTGTGTAAATATTGGCATTTCTGGTGCAGTGGTTCTTGAGAAGAAGATTTTAAAAAAAAATTCCTATGTATTTCTATGTTAAACTTTGAACCCCGCCTGGGGCCCCAGTTTTGGTCCGAGGGTCACGATTTTTACAATTTAGAATCTTCACTATATATACAAGCTTTTGTGTAAATATTGGCATTTCTGGTGCCGTGGTTCTTGAGAAGAAGATTTTTAAAGACATGCACCCTAAACTTACTGTTTCGCAATTATCTCCCTTTTGAAAAGGGCTGTGCCCTTTATTTTAACAATTTATAACCCCCTTTCCATAAGGATGCTTTGTACCAAATTTGGTTAAATTTGGCCCAGTGGTTCTAGAGAAGAAGTTGAAAATGTGAAAAGTTTACAGACGGACGGACAGACGGACGGACGGACGACGGACAACGGGTGATCAGAAAAGCTCACTTGAACCTTCGGTTCAGGTGAGCTAAAAAGCATAAGTATTTACATATATACAAATAATAAAAAAAAAAAGGGGGGGGGGAGGTCCTACACGGGGGACGGGGCACACACGTACACAGGTTATGCTGCTAACATTCGGTTAGGTTGAGATTTGAGGGTCTGATTATAGCGTGCAGCAGTGTCTCGGATGTAACGAAAGTTAAGTATACGAACTGCACGTAGATCTTTTTCTGACAACCATGTGAAGTATTTCCCACCTAGAAGAAAGAAGAATATATCATCCTCAGTCATGGCACACATGTCCGCGGAGAGGTGAATATCAAAGGAGTTGGTGATCTGATCCCACCAGTATGTACGTAAGTCATTAGTAGAGGGGCAGGAACAAGCGATATGTTGAAAAACGTCTACAAACATGGTGTTGCATAGTAAGCAGATAAAGGGAGTCTGTTCCGGAGGGCATTAAGCTATAAGCTTGCAGATAAATTTACAAAGAGAGATTTCGTATGAGTTGGACGGAATAGACCAGATGAAACTTGGGTTTTGGTTTTGGATAATGGATTTGAAACGGTAAAAATCATTGTCATTTATCATTCTAATGTTACGGTTAGTTTGGTGTAGCTTAGATACAGCAGATCTCACTATCTTTTTCCAAGTCGGTTTCGGTGGAAATGAGCAATCAAGGAGCCACGTTTGTAGGTATTCAGTAAGGCTGTAAGTGGACAAAATATTGATGACATCCGGAATAAACCCTCGCTGTTTATTGGAAATGTTCTCCAGGAATGAAAATAGGCGTGTTGAAAATATCTTCTTTGAAAGAGACTGGTGATCCATGACACAGAGTCGGCCTAGAAATAAAAGTTTGCGGATATCTATTTCCGATTTGATAGGTAGAACGTTGAAAACACTTTCACAGATATCGGATCTTGTTTTGGTCGGAAGATTTTGTGCATTTTTGCAAACAAAATGTTGAAAAACATTTAGGCGTTGAAGATCGTTGGTAGATAGATTGCTCCATAATTCACAACCGTAGAGGACTGTCCAAAAACTCTAAATAGTAACCTTGTATCTGCATAAAACAGGGATAACCTCATGTCTTATTAAAAGAATTAAATTAAATGTGTATTTAAAAAAAATTTAAACAGGTGTTTTATAAAATGCAAGCCTTCAGTGAATGCAAATACATTGTATCACCCAGGGTTGACCTCAACTTCAAAACAAACATCAGTTGCAGACAAAGGTGTTCATTAATCTTCATATGACAGATAGAGATAAGCCTCTAAATTTTCTGCAGCAGGCAAGATAATTAATCCCAGGGCATTATTTGTTCTGCTCTCTTATCCTTTTCTTCTGAATTTACAATAAGATTTATTTTTTCAGAAATGACAGAATGAGGTTATTATCTGATTACCTGTTAAAATTAACAGCATTAAGGCAGAAAAAAATAAAATAAATAATTAAAAAATAAAATGGTGAAAAAGGATATCTTAATATATATCTTGATTTTAGAATTCAATAAAATTATCATAAATCATTGTGTACGGTATTTTAACCAAAATACAGTATTATATTTTAAATCCATATTTCGAAGAATGTACACAGTACTACACATCATTCAAAATTGACCTTAACTACAAAACAAAGTTCATTTGCAGACACAGGCAGTGCAGTAATTAATCTCAATGTGACAGATAAAGATAAAGCTTAGGATTTTCTTCCTGTGGAAGGTTAATTAATCCCAAAGGACAAATATTGCACAGTCTTCCATGTATACAATGGTAACATTCTCAGCAGTTATCTCTCTTTGCCCATTCACTCTTATGCAGTTATCTCTCTTTGCTCATTCATTCTTATGCAAAGTTAAGGAATCTACCCCCACCACCCTAGCTCCAAACCAGAAGACAAAGAGAACCAAACTTAGCATCAAAATATGTATTTCTGCCTACTGAACTACCAAACCAAATTTGAACTTCATTAGGCAACCGTACAAACAGTTATTAGAAAAAAACAGAAAATTTGTGGACGGAAGAGTGACAGACGGACAGACAGAAGGACGGACGGACAGAGTGATTACTATAGGGCACCCGCAAATCCTTGCGGGGCCCTAATTATGATTCTGTAACTCTTAAGAAATGTATGTACATTAACATGAAACCAACTTTTCTTATTGTTTTGCTGGAGATTTTTCATAAAAATTGACTCGGCTGGTCAATTTAACACAAATAAAATTTAAAATAGATTTTATGCAGTCATCTACAATAATAAAAATATCAAAATGAAGTGTGATTTTTTTTAATTTTCAAAAATCATTCCAATCTGGTTATTGAATATATTTACTTTTTAAAAACAAATATAAAGACATTTGTCAAATACACATGTACATTAGTCGACTACTTTTAAATAAATAAAAATTATGTTTTTATCACATAATTAAGTAAATTACAATTCAATACAAATTGACTCACCTAATTCCTAAAAAAAATTTGAATTTTACTTAAAAATCTTAAATTACAGAAACACCCTTGGAATTAAAACAAGAGGCCCATGGGCCACAAATCGCTCACCTGAACAATAGTCCTTGTATCATTTTATTTCTAAAGGGTTTATTATGAAGTGAACTCAGAATAAATATTGTAAAACTCATGTATTTCAAGATTTTGCCATATATTAAACAATATATAAAAAGAAGAAACAATTTTATCTTTGGCATGTTTTTATTCATAGTTATTTTACACATCAAATGAGACTGAATTTTAAGCTCTAAAATACCCATTTGCAGTAAAAAAAAAAATCCCATTTCACAGAAAAAATTGAAAAATATTAGTTAAATAATTAAAAGATGATGTTGGCATCTGTTTTGTATTTCAATCCATAAAAGCATCTTAATCGATTCATCAAATAAAAATATTGCAGGTGTGATGAGGACATTAGGCATGTTAGATTTTGCATTCTCATCGACCATCTGTCTTATAGACTAAACTCAAAAAACATAGAAAGTCTATATATAGTTGATAAAGTCTATCAATGATTTCTACTTTTTTTCCATAACCATTTTTATCTTTTGTTCCTTTATCTTTCCCAACTGTGTGTTTGTGAATCAAAACTTCGTAAAAACTAAGATCCACACCTCTTTGAAGTTGTTTGAATTTATGATCTTTGATCCCGATCACTTGGATCCCGATAAGTGAGTAATTGAGGTCGGGATCGAAATTCCAAAAAAACAAAAAACTAGTCTATAAACTTACACATGTATTTCCAGATAATTTAACTATAATAAACTTATCATGGAAATTTCTTTTCTTTTTTTAATACTTCTTTTAATAAAAAATGATTTAAACAATTTAGAATCTGCACTTTCTTAGAATGATTGCATAGTAATCTCACAAACTGTAGCATTGTAATTCTTAAAAAGAAGAGTTTAAAATCATTTTCCCATTATATAAGTCTATGTTAAACTTTGAACATATTTTGGAGCCGTACGTAGTATACATGTAAGTCCGGGGATCACGGTTTTCACAATTTAGTATCTACACTATCTTAGGGTACTTGTATAGTAATCTCACTAATTTTAGCACTGTAGTCCTTGAGAATACATTTTTAAAAGCATTTTCCCCCATATATTTCTATGTAAAATTTGTCTTTTTTAATCAAATTTGAACCCCTCTTGGGACCCCAGTATTGACCGGGGATCACTATTTTTACAATTTAGAATCTTCACTATATATACAAGCTTTGGTGTAAATATTGGCATATCTAGTGCAGTGGTTCTTGAGAAGAAGATTTTTTAAGATACCCACCCAATTTTCGCAGTTTCGCAATTATCTCCCTTTTTAAAAGGGTTGTGCCCTTTATTTTAACAATTTAGAATCCCCTTCCCATAAGAATGCTTTGTACCAAATTTGGTTAAATTTGGTTCAGTGGTTCTAGAGAAGAGGTCAAAAATGTAAAAAGTTTACAGACAGACGGATGACGGACAACTGGTGATCAGATAAGCTCACTTGAACCTTCAGTTCAGGTGAGCTAAAAAACTTGTAGATATTTTATTCTCTATTCAAATAGAATTAATTAGTACATGTATTGAAAGTATGATTGTATTTAATTTTATATGTTGTTTTTTGCTGATAAAAACTTTGTCTCTTATTATCAACTGATTTAAAAATAACATGGGTCCAAATGACACGGACCGAAAAGATCAGGGGTAGATATAAAAAAGCACCCGTTCACATTGTTTACATTCACAAATTAAAAGTGAAAGTAGTTGGTTTAAAGTTACTTTTGGCTGTAGATACACTTATCGCTCTGTGCAGGAAGTTTTGTTTCTTAAAAATCAAACATTTGTACATTGTCAACATTCGATATGGATACAAAATAATCTGTTTTGGAGGCAGGTATATTTCATAAACAAATTGAGTATGTAGGCCTAACTATCGCATACATGTGGTGCAAGTGTATTAATCCGCTAAAACCCACACATATTGTTTTATTACAATAAAAAATGAACATTATCAAAGATATCAACTATTTTTCATCTGCCAACTTGTTATATTGACGTATAGTTCTGCTCATAATGGAAGTATGTTCTTATTATTCATGCAAATACATAAGAAAACTTTGCACTCATTTCTGCGGATTTATTGATAGCATGTGTTGTTCGGCTCCCAAGAACTTCCGATTTCAAGATCGATCCCTAGATGGCTTTCGAGCTTTGCTCGACGCCATTATAATATCTATCATTTAACATCACTCTTCAATCTAAAAACTTATATGAGACTTTCACATAAGTCAGATATAAAACCTCTACATGAATTTGTGACATTTATGAGTATTTCATTAATTAAAATCTTTTGGAATATATGACTTACCAACTAATTGCCAGGCTTCGTTTCCAAAATATCAATGTTGCTAAATAGTCTGAAATTTCTGAATACCTATAAAATAAAGAAAAGATATTAATCCACTAGATATAATATCAAACAGTTGTTTATCTAGTTAGCTTTTAATCATTTTCAAAATTCTGTTAATTTTTTGTCCAAATCTTCTGTCATGATACAGATAAGGCTAAGGGTTTGACCACTCTCATAGGAAAACAAACCTTTTTTACAGGCATAATTAACAAAAATTTAATAAGCCATTTTCACAATTCAAATAATTAATTTTATTTAAAATGCATTATGTTTCAAACCCTAATTACTATATTGCACAGAACATGCACAACACAACACTATAATTCATAGGATACTGTATCACATACATTGCGATATTATGAATTGATACAAGGGCTGTCTAAAAACTTCATGGACAATTGTGTTTTTGTCATTTTAAATGGGTTTATATATACATATTTACATTTTCCAGTGTTCTGACTGTGATAAAACTATGTATCGATGTTGTACTACTTCAAATCACGACAAATTGAGGCGCCAGCAGGGTTTGCTTATTTATGTTTAAATATTTAATCGTGCGATGGCTTAAAATTATGTAAATATAAGTAATAAGGAATCATTCTTTGAATATTATGAGGTGATAATTTCAGTCGGGGCGTGATCAAATCTATCATAAAGCCCTTCTGGCTAAACCCCCTGTACTGTAACTTTCATTGACTCATGTTAACCAGAACTAGAACTGTCCTAATGGGACTAATACCCCCACAAGCCTAATTTGAAATGGGACAAATATGAATTTAATTTAAGTAACTAAAATATATAATTGAATCAGAAAGGTTTGTTACACATAAATAAAAAAAAATCTATAGTTATAAAATTTTTTTAATCAAAAAAAGAGAAAATCAAAAATGTCTAAACTTCACTGTAAATACACATACAATTCACTTACAAATTTCTGTATCTAATATTTTTTTATTTATTTTGTTAAAGAGAAAAAACCCCACAACACCTCCCTTTGCAGTAAATGAAAAAAGCCATGCAAAGATCTGTGGATAAAACCTTGAACATGTTTGTTTTGCGAGTCTTGACAGATGCAATTAGTAATGAAATTTAGTTTTCCTCACTTTCTCTTATATGGTACAATGTAACTCCATATCTCAGAAAATTGATCCCACAGGACTATGATTTTCTTTAATTAATGAGCTAACATTTTGTTACCTTGGATAAACCTCGCAAAACAGTTATCAAAATTTGCAAACTTCCATTATCTAAAAGTAAAAAAGAGAATTTAATATAACAATTTCGAAATTGCCAAAACACCATGTCTACAATTATGACATTGATTTTGAATTTTATTTGTAATACATTAATGCCCTATAGGGTCACTTTATCAATTTATTTCACTACTTAATTTAAACAGCTTCTAAGTATTATATGAAACAGTATTAAAACAACCCACAAACCACTGCCCAATTTACAGATTATCAGTTTTCCCTAAACACATGCTTCATCTAAACCATGGCTCAGATAATTGCCCCCTAAGGACAAATGAATTCAGCCACACTTGACTTTGATGTTCATATTAGCTCCTAAGAATTAATCATTAGAACATTGATTGCAATTGTGCTGTTTCTAGATCTTTACTATTTTTAATTAGTTTCCATAGCGCCGCCTCAAACGCTGAAGTCGCCATTTACTTTAAATTCAAACTACAACTATTCTCACGTACATTGTGCTAAATAAATATCTAAAACAAGTGCCATGGCTAAATTTTTTATTGGGTAAATAAAATAACAATGCAGAAATTTAAATTCTTTTTTTCTTATTTTTATAATTCTTTATTCAAAGAGTTATTTTCCTCGCAATATTCTTTACTATTTGCTTTTAATTTTTTGTTATTGTCATTGCTCCGCATGTCAAATCTCGATGTAGTACATGTATGTTAAAAAAAGTTAAATCTCATACAGTATTTACCTAATTAATATTGACACATAATTTCAATACAAATAACTTGAACCCGTTGCGACACAAACTTCATTTCTCTGTGCCTTCTATTAACTGGATAACGTCACTTGTCAATGCAATTTTGGGAAAACCCTCATATGTCAGGTTTTACATCTATCTATTTACATGTATATTTCTTTATAATAGAGAGTTTAAGCATTTGAACATGTACGTCTACGGGTATGTGTGGAGCTACAAGTATGTTTACACGTACACGTACCAAACTTTAGGGTATGTTTAATAATCTGTACGTGTAAGCGAGCGTGTAAAATCATTAGATTTAATATTTTCAACATGTTCAGTTTACTCTCACTGTTTATTGAATAATTCTATGAATTTGATGAAACCAAAACCACAGTCGTCCTCAATTTATTGTCTGCTTTAATTAAAACAATGCTTGATAAACACAAAGTCCATATTTTTATTTAAAAATGCTACAAGTTTTCACCTACTTTTGATTCTACACGTTTTGTACAACTTGTAGGTTTACGCGGTATGCAGAAATTATGACGTAATACACATATAACATGGGGATTCCCCTACTTACATGTACTCGCACACGTACACGTTCAAATGCTTAACCTCTCTATTTGCATAAAAATGTTCATGTATCTCATAAATTTAACAATATTGATGACTTATAATGACTCAAAATAAAAATAATTAGCCTTTCTATTTTTCTTGTTTAACTTTATGCTTTAAAGCTTATTAAAACTTAGAAAAATATATTTTTCACAAAAAATAATTAGCTGTATGTCATATGATTCGGTAATGGAGAAAATGATCCACTTAAAGGAGAAAACATCGTTCATCAAAGTACAGCAATAATTTTTATTGAATCAGCGACAGTGGTTGTTGGAAAGGAAACATATGATGTAATTTATTTAGTGCTTCATCAAAGGCGACCTCAGTGTAGGTCTGTTACGAAAATTCAGAAAAACTGGAGTTAAAACATTGGTCTAAGCGTACACTGTCTTCGGTTCCAACGTTTACATGTTTACAAGAATCAAAATATGAGGACTTGTGGAGAAAAGTGAATGTTGGCTATATGCCTGTCCACTTTCCAAAAGAGAATAAACATGGTCTATGTATAATTTGACTGTTATATACTGTAGTGCTGAAACGAATTCCATGAATAAAAGTTCTTGCGTTAGCCTATTCGAACTTAGGGCCTGCCTGTCGGTAGACACCCATTGCGCCACAGAGATAGACACCAAAGTTTGGCGATTCAAAATGTTTCACAATCATGACAATGCGTTAAAATCGCCATGTTGTGACGTACTGTCATTAAAAGTAGAAGTCACGGGGTGTCGAGGATTCTTCAACTTCAAGCCTATCAATATCATTTAATTTTATTAATACAAACGAAAATATTCATAAGTTAGGATTTTAAAACTCTTCTAAAATACAAAAATGAAATATATACTCACAATGATGCGCACTTTTCTGTGTTCTGTAAATCTTGACTGTCTATTAACAAGTGTTTACTTCTGGAACCAACGTACCACGTTTCTCAAGAGTATGTTTCCGGAAGTTAATAAAGGGCACCTCGATTTACCCAAATGAACCCATATAGCCTTCTAAATAAATAACTACAATTATATTTTATATAACATGATAAAATATTTTAATGGTAAATCGATTATACTAATTGTTGTTTTTTTGTTTTGTTTTTTTTTTGTAAACACACTCGTAGTGTGGACTAGTAGAGCGTGATTAAATTATTTTTTACACACTGTTTATAAAAAAAAAAATATTGCACAAAGCAAATTACTACAGTGAAAGATTAGATTAATATATTTAATATTACGATTTATATAAGCCATTTGATAATTCATTTCATATATTGTTCATTTCAGTACTTATACTTAAATGTATTTTATAATTAATATTTTATAATCAATATTTTCATTACATGATACGTATATTACATGTACATTAAATTATTACATCATTAAATGTAATGCACTAGAGACATAAATAACATTAATAATGTTATTTATGTCTCTGTGCACTAGGCCTACAAGTGTGTTGTGGGTTTTTTATGCTTTATAGCCAGTCCATAAAAACGCCATTATCTAGACCATATTCTAAAAATTTCAAGAATTTATGTCCTTAAGAAATGTAAAACACCTTTTAAAATAAACTGTGTATTTTTTGTTTTAAAAAAATACTGAAATGACACTCTCTGCCCTCCATCTTTCCGTTTCATATGTGTATATAGGTATATATTCATGTTATCTACATCTTTTTTTCTTTTTTGTGTACATGTTCTCTCCTGATGTCACTTTTTTATTTTATCTGTGTGTGTGTGTAATAATTGTATGGATTTGTTTCCCCAATTTACCTTTATACCATCTTTGTATGGTTCGCCGGGGAGAATAAATAAACTTGAAACTTGAGTCAGGTGCTAATACATTTTCTTTTTTATGATTTCCCCTCTTTTTCCATTCTTTTTCTTTGTTCACACCTTACTCTTTACACGAGTAAACATGTAAATTTACATGACAGCCAGATTTTTACACAAAGTACCATTTTTAATAGACCACATAACCTATCTTGTTGTAAGTACATTTGAAACTGTGATGTATATTATATTGATAATATATTTGGAAAATTAGTATTAATTTACCATTATTAAATAATGAACAAGATAGGAATTACAAAACAGAAGTGAATTATACTATTTTTATCAGTTACATGTACAGAGTCTATAATTGGAAAATGGTTCTTCTATATTATATTTGATACTATTTATTATTATTATTTTTTTTATATAAATATCACTTGTCGTACGTATAATGTTAGATTAGAGCTACACCTTCTATATGAAAGGAACTTTGTTAAACAAACAAGAAATTAAATCATATGTTTATATATTTTAAAAGGATTATTCCATTACATAGAACGGTTATAATATAACTTTACTTGTAAATGTATTTTTATGTATCTGATATGTCAAGGGGCATAACTTGTATTTTAATTATCTCTCAAATATCAAACAAAGAGTTATCTTTCTTGCATTGAATTACTATGTTATGATATCCAATGTTATGATACTTGAATAAATAATAATTGAATTTATTTCATAAGTTATTTGATTAATTTATATGTATTTTATGCTTAAATATGTTATGCATATTACAGGGTTTGAACTTTAACTGTTCCCTTGACAATTATTGTCCAACAATAAACAGAAGAATCATATTGACGCAAGCGTCAAATGGGCCATAAAAAATATAATTGTTGTATGAATCATTAGTTGTTTACATAAAAACACAACACAAAGAAGAAAATAAGAGTTGGTTGTACTTCAGCAACTTGTTTTGAATTTCAACATTTTACTATTATCATAAAAAATCGATTTCGTTACTGTAAGCATTTCTAACGGTAATTGTATGATCATTGCCATAGTATGAAGTATTGATTTGTACATTACTCTAATACAAAGTTCAACTCATCATTTTTCTCTTGGAGATTATGTATTTCAAACCCTTTTGGTTTTGTTGTTGTTGCATTGTATTGAATGAAAACTTAATGCATTAGTTTGATATATGATTTCAAGGGACCTAACAATAAAATAACAATTTATTAGTTCAAATTTTCCAGTCAATTCAAATTTTCATTTCTGTCATATTCTTACGGTAATAATGTCATTTCATGATATTTTCTACCACATTTTACATGGAAATATAATAAATTAATACACACGCAAAGTCATTTTATTTGACACGGCACATAGAAATTCAAATATATCATTTACATAAAATTTAATGGCATTCAGGTCTTTAGTATTTCAGGTCTTTAGTATGTTCCGCATACCGATCCTGATGCATTGATGTTTTGAAAAGAATGAAGAACTCCAAAATTTTCCAAACAGATTATAGTCTCGATAAAAACGCACCAAATACGACAATCTACTAAGTATGACCTACTTTTCATTTACGAGTAAAACAAAAATTATGTGATATTTTCTAAAAGGCATAAAACATACTTCTACATGCAAATTTACTGTTAATTCATAAAAATAAGCATAGTATTAATTCTATTAAAATATAACTATCCCGCAGAAACATCTTGGTTTACTTTTTTTCTAATGATTTAAGTTGGTCTCAATATATTAATAATATAGTAAACAGTGCATACCAAAAATTAGGACTTTTGAAAAAACTTAAGTTTACTCTAGGTAGAACTAATTTATCAAAAATGAATATCACGTTTATTAGACCAGTTCTTGAATATGCTTTCTGTAGTATGGGACGGTTGCAATATGATAAGAAAAAGTTCAATTAAGTGCTGCAAGGATTGTTACTGGTTTACCCATTTTAGCATCTACAGAATCTCTCTACACAGAAACTGGCTGGGAACCTCTGGTCATGCAGTCGACGAAATACCTAAGGCTAAATTAATAACCATGTTTAAAATTCATACAAATCAAGTACCTGAGTACTTGAGCAACATTATTCCTCCCGTAACAAAAAATGTCTCAATATATCACACAAGAAATAGCGATTAGAACTTTACAAAAAATCTTTTGTACTTTACACAATTCGATCGAAATGGAATTCTCTCAAATTAGAAGTTAGGGAAGCAACGTCTCTCAACATATTCAAGAAAAACATTACTGAAAGTATTCCTCAACCTCCAAAATATTTTTCATTTGGTAAACGCACTATTAATATTTTACATACCATGCAAGTTGAGACACAACTGTATTTTGAATTATGATCTGTATAGAAGAAACATTATTGAATCACCCAATTGTATTTGTGGTCAAATGGAGGATGTTTATCACTTTTTCTTTGTATGCAAGAATTATGTAAATGCAAGAAACAATCTTTTTGAATTACTTTTTAATAGGCTTGATGAAACAATTTTAATTAACTCACATTTGCTTCTTTGGGGTAGTGACAATTTGTCTTACAATACAAACTGCTTTATTTTTTCAGCAGTTCAAAAGTTCATTAAAGAGTCTGGAAGATTTAATATATAATTAAATTCCTTTTTGCTTTTGCTTTCTATACTGTATATTAACGTTATCTACTATATATTTGCAATTACTTTGTAAATGTATGTCTATGAATTTAATTATTATAAAGTCAATAACTATAAGCTAAGCATGCGCGGATCTAGAGGGGGGTCGGGGGGGTCCCGACCCCCCCTGGAAAATGAAAATTTATTAAATTTACATAGTAAAATTATCGCGAAAATATGCCTCGGACCCCCCCCCCCCCCCCTGGCAAACACAATTATCCTTCGCACCCCCCCTGGAAAAATTTTCTGGATCCGCGCATGTATAAGTAACATGTAATATTACATGTACTGTGACAATTGTATATATTGTATGTATTATCATTAGGAGAGGAACTTGAAAGTCGCAAAAACTTGTTTCCAATCCTTTTTTGTTATTTACACAATAAAATATGTTCAAATCAAATCAAATCAAAAGCAGTAACAATATTTAAATGTGTATCAAATAACGGACCGCCTTCCGGCGGCCTGTAATCACGAACCTTAGGCAGCGTTGTCAAGTTAGTGAAAACACCCATCCTATTACAGTTGTATATATATGACACGGTTACAATATAACTGCATTTAAATAAAAAATAATTTTTAATTTAATAATATATTGCTGAATAGGTGTACAATACTGTCACAAATAAAGTAAAATTTACAATTTTTATTTATTTAATTTTGATACTACGCTCTTCTAGTATATTGAAATTGTGATATTGTTCTTTGGAAATTTTCTTGGTGGGTGTAAAAACAAATTTTGAAACACAATATGGCATTTTGTAATTTCAAGGCTAGGTGGAGAAAATAAATTAAACATTTTGCTTAATGGGAATACATTTCGCTCCGATTCCCTTGTTCGCTCTGATTGGATTCGTCCCCTGCTACATGTTCGCTCTGCATGAATGGCGATTGAGAATTCCGATGGAGAACCCTATATGAATAATATTTTTTTTATTTTTGTGTAATATTGAAAAAAAGAATTACCGCCATCAAACACTACAATGCATGGGCTTCGGAACCAGGAAGCCCCCCCCCCCCCACCAATTTTTTTTTTTTTTTGCAAAGTTAGACTTATAGACCTGTAACCATATGCGAAATCTTTTATTATTTTGGTTGTCAGAATTTCTGATAAGAAGTCTAGCTCCACCCATTCCCCTCCCCTCCCCCCAACCACTTTCAATTTGCTTTTAACGCCTTTGTATCATGCAGTAATTGAAATATTTTTGGAACTCTGGCGTACCAATACATACGACTACAAAAAATCTCTAAATTGTTCGTACCATTTAAAATCTGACTTTTTTCAGGGTATTTTGAATAAGTTTTCTTGAAAAAAGAATGCTTCTGAATACATTACATCGAATTTATCGATTATTTTCAAGTTTTAAGTCTTGTCAGCGGTGATGATTTGTGCTTAGGTCAAAACAATTTCACTTTGCCAGAGTAATTGCATAGGAGAGTTTATTAAAATCAACACCCAAAAATAATTGCATAGTTAGTCACTCTACTATTAACGAATTTACTAATCAAATTGCATCATGATCTGGAAGGCGTTCAAAATATCGGAAACTGTCAACAGTGAAGTAACTTATATTTGCTTATGACTGTGTCGGAATTGTTATAACAGTAAAACTACTCAAATAATGCATGTCTGCAAATTAAACAATAACACAAGTTACACAACAATAAAACTGTTATAGTACTAATTAATAGCAACCAAAATGGTTACTTATGACAACTGATATTTGTTTGTGCAATTTCCCCAAACAGTGCACAGTGACCTCCAAGGCAAATATGGTCATTTAACATTTCCGATCAATTTTGGCTCTCTTAAGATGAGGGATTTTACAACTAAGAATTGAGACGGGTAGATACCACGGTGAACCCGTTGAAGAGCGAATTTGTACTCTTTCTTGTAAAAATAGTGTAGAAAACGAAATTCACATTTTATTACATTGTCCTTTATATAACGATGATTGAAGAATCCTTTTCGAATATATATTGGATGTAATCAATTACTAGAATTGTCAGATACAGATTCACTAATTGTACTTATTTCAAATTATCCTCGGCAGGTTGCCAAATACTTACATCATTCTTTTAAACATAGACAATCCATTGTTCAGAAAATAAATATATACTGTAACCCATTCCTTGTATTTACAAAAAACAACTCAGTAAAATCAGAATGTCTTCACATAATTTATCCATAGAAAGTGGACGCCACAGAAATATTGTGCGAAATAATAGAATATGTGAATTTTGTAAATCCGACATTGAAGATGAATATCACTTTGTCTTAATATGTCCACGATATCAGCAATTAAGAGCCAAATATATAAAAAATTACTATTGGAAAAAACCATCAATGTATAAATTTATACAGCTATTATGTGTAAACAATGTTAGAGAACTCTGTAACTTAGGAAAATTCTTGCATCATGCCTTCAAACTACATGTTGACTAATACTATTTTTAAAACAATTGTAATTAAATTGATGTGTTAAATTGACATTCTCCAATGTTATCATCACTGTATTACATATTCATTGCTATTACCATTTGTTAGTAAATCCATGCAATGTGCCGCACATATTATTTATAAAAATTTCATATGCAATAAGATGTATGTCTTACGCAATAAAGAAAGTTGAAGTTGAACTTGTATTATATAAACTGTTAAATCAAAAACAAGGGGTGCAAACTCAAGGATTCTAACAGAAGCTTTATACTTATATATGTATATTGTCTCCATCATATCTTTTTACCTTTGATGCTGTGTTATTTTCTTATCTTTTTCGTTATATTTTAGAATGAACATACATGTGTTTTGCAAACTATAGGAAAATCATGCGCACATCCAGAAAATTTGGCATGGGAAAAGGGGGTCTCACGGTTATTTGAGTTTGCCGGGAGGGGGTGGAGTGTATCCGAGCCATATTGTTGATAATTTTATAGTGTAATTGAAAGAAATTTCAAATTAGGGGGGGGGCTGTTTTCGTCCAAGGAATACTAGTACTATGAAAACCGAATTATAAAATCTAACGATCTCGTGAATACTTATGATATAGAAAAACTAATATGCAGCAATCGCTGCTATGCGGTATCAAAGTAAGCTTATTCACACATATTAGTCACTGCCACGCTGTATTTTTACGCAGTCATAACAGTGCTGTACCACACCGACATGTCAAAACAAAACTGGTTTTAATTTATGTCTATACTGACTATAGGTTATTGTTATAAAGGACGACTCCACTAAGCGCCCTTTTCGCTTCTGTTGCGTTTATTTTTTTTAACCTAATATCACTTCTGTTAAATTTTTAAAATAGTCTAGTCAATTTCCAACATGAATTAAGATTTCAGACTGTGATACAATAAGCTCATTCTATGTTTTTCTCCAATCTAATTAAAATTAGATCTTTCACGCTCTCGTATTTGATATGTCGCTGTGAGAAAGTTCAATCTGAGATGACCCCGTATGGGATGTTGTTAGATCCTCACAGCGACATATCAAATACGAGAGCGTGAAGGATCTAATTTTAATTACATTGTGTTTTTCTCCTTACAACTTTCGAAAAATGGAGAATTTTTGCTTATCTGCCCCTGATTCATGAAATCGTGATGACCCCCGCCTAAGAAAACAAATTCGTACTTGGTAACAACATACTTTCATTTAACGCAATTACGTAAAGTTGCAGTTTTGATGTTGACCATTTCTGCGATTGAAAGAATAATTCTTCTTTTAAAAGTTTATTTTCTCGCAAATATCGCATGTCCTTAAGTGCAGTCATCCTCTGATTTGATCATATTTTTTAAAACAAATTCAGCACAAGTTCAGAAACTAAGACCGCCCTCTCCCGGTAAATGACATCGTTTTTAGCTATTGGTCAATACTGTTAACGTGCATCATGTCTATTGAAATAGAACAGCCAATCGATAAGCGATATGCTACGTAATCAACCTAGAAAGCGTTGGCACGCCCTGTCAAGCCAACTGGCACGATGCTTTTAGAATTATTGTAGCGGACATTTCGTGCAGTTACAGGATCACGAAAATAACAAGGAACAAAAATCACCACAATAAGTTTGAAAAAGAGAACGTTTATTAATGAACATGAACACGTTATGATAAACACATTATGAAATAACTGTTTTCAAGTCTTAAAAGTTTTCTAACATAATTAAAACCGATAGTTTTTAAATAAATAATAATCAATGAATGTTGACAATTAAAATTGAATTTTTCAAATCTTGATTGTATTTTTAATTGCTTAATACACTGCTTCACTAAAACATATACTTAAAATTAACATGCCAGAGCTCATAATCAACATACAAGCTAAATCATGATAAAGGTCGCAATTGACCGTTAACTGAACAACTCACTAGGCTTGTTTTATGTGTTACATAAGTTATGTAAAATTGAAAAACTGTCCTTTTAACTAGTTGTGCTCATGCATACTTTTAATTTTTGGTAATTACTAATAAATAAAAACAGGTTAACGTGTTCGTTACATCTGGTTTTGTTTTGAATGCTGTATTTCCTAATAAAGAATCTTCACCTTTTGTAAATATTAAAAAACACGACTGACACAATCTTTTTTGAGTTCTCCCTTGTTACTTGTTAATTCTGGCTACCACTTGAAACACCTTTGTGAGGCAGTCCATTAATCAAAACTAAACAAAAATGCATCTTTGTGAATATGGCCAAAAATTAAAAAAAAAATATCTACTGATAGCAGTCAAGTCAGCATAGTTAAATGAATATCCCCATCTTAAGACCCGCATTTCAGGCCCAAAACGATCATTTATAAGAGTGAATTTTTACCGGGGAACAAAACGCATGACTCAAATAAAGAACATTGGCAGGCCCTGATGTAGAATAATTCACTATCCCACACTCTACTTAACTTTTATGTCTTAAATTATCAATCCTATCTAAAAATAAATAAACAATTAGACCGAGCACATCTCATGAACACCTCAGGTATGTCCTGACGAATATTGAATTCAATATGAAAATCAAAATCAATTCAACACTATGTACATACATATTTTCCATTTAGCATTGAAGCTTATCACACATCATTATCGTTAATCTCGAACTTATTAAAAGTATTATCTAATTTTACCCATATGACTGTACAATAAGAATATTAAAACTGCAATACCAGTTAAAAAAGGTCACTAAATGAAAGTAAAGCATTTTCAATATTGCCCGTTGAAAATACAACGCTGGCTTAATATGTGGGGAAAATGCATAACGTCATTTTGCACGTTTGCTAAAATGTAAATACCTGCTATGCATACTACAAACTTGTAACATTTTGTAAAATTAACCAAGTTAACATCAGGTCAACACACACTCATCCAATACTTTTGTCAAAAATTAAGGGGAGGGGGGGGGGTCGTGTCGTAAATGTACAGTACATGAAGGAAATTTGACATCACTCAAAACAATCCACCATTTGATGTGGTAATCAATGTTGAAGACAAAACTGATCATTTAAAATCAAACACATATACTGTGGAATCATTAAAATTCGTGTTAGTAAAAGACCCCCAGTCCACGAAAAATATCCCCTACGAA
This sequence comes from Magallana angulata, assembly GCF_025612915.1. NCBI lineage: Eukaryota > Metazoa > Mollusca > Bivalvia > Ostreida > Ostreidae > Magallana > Magallana angulata. The sequence goes on from NW_026441878.1 coordinate 59,851, forward strand.
TTTAAATGATTCCATAGTATTTAAAGCATTACAAATCAACACATTGCCTGGTTTATATTCAATTCTAATGTTCAATAATGCAACCGTTTGTCTTTAGCGCAAACTGCCACCTAAATAATCTCTAAATTGATTTGATTTGTACCTATTATTTACTAAAACGTTTATTAATTTTTGTCCGTTTCCTGGGCCACAATTAGGCAATATATGCGTCTCAATAAACAAACTTCAAATGCCTCAACAGAAAACAACAGACAACTATGCGATCAATTTCTAAAAATGTGGGCGTGTCATAGTAGCATAACAATCGATATCCAATAAAAAACATTCTACTGACCAATAGAAAGTCACGTGATACCGTCTTTGTGGCCACGTTTTTCGTGCTTTTTGTTCATACCGTGCCTCAAAATTTGAAGTGTGAACTTGGAAAAACATGATGGAATCAACTAAAAAGGTATTTAACAGCTTATTTTAAAAGTTAACTTTAATTTACAACGAAAAAATCACTATAAAAAAAGATTTTTTGTTTTACGTTTCCCAACCAACCCTAAATAATATCTATGGAGTCTATAAAATGTGCAATACTTTCTTTCAAATTCGGACCTAAACAGAGTGTAGGCGCGCGTGAGAAATTAGGTTCATATTTTGTACTTTACCGCATGGTCACCACTTTTTTTTATATCTTTATTTGAAACAAATAAAAAGCATACTGCTGCACTTGCCATGCAGTTGTAAAAAAAATTCATATAGTTAGCCTTCACCGTTTTCTAGTATATATTACTATTAATGCCTATATCTGCATGGGGAAAAGAATTGGCCAATTCATCTGGAATTTGTGAAGTTGACCCTCATCTTCGTGAGCGAAGGGTTTTCAGTTTTATCTGCCTCCAAAAGTAATAAAATTATAATGAATTGGACCAAAAACTCTTGGTTAACAGGAACAGAGATGATTAACCCCTATCCTTTGAAAATGAAACTCCAAAATTAGTTTTTATATGATATTAAGGGTATATGCCGGATATACTGTAGAATCATTTCTATTCGAGAGAGACCAATGTTCGTGACTTTAGTGGGTTATCCTTGCCCACGAATTAACATCACCGCAAAAATATACACAACCATTTGCTTAATACTTATCGAAATAATCCTGATAACACTAACCAACGAAATTACGTCCCCAAGAACCAGGAAACTTTTGGCTATCCACGAATATTGACCCCCACGAATAAAAAAGATTCCACATTACACAGGAATCTGTTTCTTTGCCTTTGCCCTATACCCACCCTTTCACGTTTTTAAGGTATTTTTAAACATATCCAACATACATTTTATATTTACATTTATGATATTGGTGAGGTTTTTTTCATACACAATCTAATCTTTCGTGAGTAGAAATTGTTTATTTTGTGCGCGCGTTGCGTCTTCCATCGCTCATAATAAAGTGGAGAGGAATCATGGCCAAAAATATCATTAAATAAGTTTTTTCTCGGGCATTGCATTGTTAAATCTATTTCCATATTAAATACTGGAATAAATCATTTTTTTTTATAATATGCATTTACATATACTATAGTATCTATCAGCTGTGTCACTCAAATAAAGTGTTGCACTATTTTCTTTTGTTAACATTAAGAGGGCTGGATATTAGTAATTATATTAAGACTATATTTATCTCCTTTAGATATACAACACTATAAGATGTACGAAATTAAAAAAAATTAAAGCTTAAATCTTTTTGATTTCCCTAAATTGACAAATAGTTTATTGCTTTTAATTTTATTGAACCTTTGATTATCAGAAGTTTAAAACTTGAGTTATTCCCCTTTGCCATCTTTCAGTAAAAATTACATTTTCTTTAGAATAAATTTTACTCAAGACTTGAACCTTTTACTTTAATTTATGGTAAAAAAAAGGTCTCAATTCGCATATCCTTCTGGCATTTGAGCTCCTATTTTATGTAATAGCTTCTTTAGACGCCACAATATTTCTCCTCTAAATGGCAAATGGATTAACGAGTGAAACATTTAAGCCAGTTACTGTACAATTATTAAAGAAAGCAAAATAAGAGGCCAACAAGCCTTGACAAACACCCGAGTACCATAGCCCTTAAATACACCTGTTAGGGGGCTCGAAGTTTGCAATTTATTTAAGCTTCATTTTTTTTGGTCCAAACCCTAATCTAAAACTCCTCTGATCGTTAACCCCTGTATCAATTTTTTATGTTGGCAAGGGGGGACCTACAGTTGGAGGAATGTCAAATAATCTATCCAGTGTCCCAAAATTTCAAAATTTTGGTAGAGGGCTTCATTAACATCATGATCATGATCATACATTAAATTTTTATTTTAAAAAAAATTTGGAAAGTAAAATAATGAGACTGAGATTTAATTTGTTTAATTTTTTTTTTTTAAATAATTGAAACAAAGAAAACAATTTCTTCAAACATTTTTTATACCAGAATGTGAAGTGCTTCATACTGGAAGGACCCGAGACCAGGGCAATCACGTCCAGGTACTCGGCGACGGGGAAGACTACAAAGTTTTTGTTTTCTGGCCTTGTTGATCAGGACTGCCAACCACACACCATTAGTACCTTCAAGGAGGACTTTAAAAACCGACTGGTGCCGGGATCAAGTTACAAACTCCTGTCGACCACGCATAACCAGTATGGGTATGAACTGAAATCAGATTCAATTGTAAGTATATGTATTAGAGCACAGCTAAAATCTTATTTCTTTTAAATGTTTAACTTTAAAATGAAGATGGCAACATTGCACAAAAAATACTAGCTGCAGGTCTGTAGCTCCCGGTCTGAAAAAATTCGGATGGGCGACCTGGGAGCTACAGTGCCTCCCATAGTAAAAAACTGCAATTTACGGTGCACAAAAAAATGCGCTAGTTTTGGACTGATTAATCACATTTCCTAACATATTTTGTACAAATATTTGATTCCAAAAAATTCCTCGCACAAATAACTACAAATATCGTCACTTTACTTGCCTCTGATATTCTTTTAAACACGATCACCAACCCTGTAAAGTGAAGTGGTGCAGTTTGTTTACATGTAAAAATGGCAACTCTCATCTCGACGTGAATTAATATACTTTATTTCCGAGGTCGGTTAGCATGTTTCAAAGAAAGTCTGAGGCAAGTAAAGTATCAATACCAGTAGTAAATTGTCTGAAGAATTTAATGGTACTAATTGTTTTCAAAGAATTTGTGTGAAAATAAGGTAAATCAGTCAAAAACTAGCACAATTTTTTGTGCGCCGTAAATTGCAGTTTTTTACTATGGGAGGCACTGTATCTCCCAGGTCGTCCATCTGAATTTTTTCAGACCAGGAGCTACAGACCTGCAGCTAAAAAAATACATAAGGCCTAAAAAATAAAGTTGTGTGTTTAGGGTAACCCGACCTAACCTACAAAAATGCCCCGATCCTACCATTTTTAGATGTCTGTTTTTATCCAATTGTGAATTTTATATTATTTCTATTAAAAAATCTGTTTTCAAATATGACACAAACATACATTCTTAGGATTCATGCAGAAAAAAATGATAAAATAAAGTAAAATCCCTACCTACCTATTTTTTTCATTAGTGTTACCCTAAACACACAATTTTTTTTATAGGCCTAACCAGCGTTAGCAGGTTATATAAATTTTTCTGCAATTATCGCTACCTTCATAACCCGCATGAAGCATCAAAACAAGAGGCCCAGGGGCCACAACGCTCACCTGAACAACAATTGCCTTAATTCTGATCAAATTAGCATTACAGTATCAAAATATCCTGACAACTGAGTACAGTAGATCTTGCTAAAAAAAATTGAAAATCTGCCAATTTTATCCACCTCTTATTTTTTGGTAAATACCAAGCCCCTTTTGTTGTAACTGTAAGAAGATTTTTCTCTATTCCTATATACCCCCCTCCCATATCATGGCCCCACTTTTCTCTAGGGAATTATGGTTTCATCAAACATAAATCTGCATAACCTGTGCTTTCACATTAAGTACTGAGTTTTCGACCGAAAACTTTCCCAGAATATTTTAAAAGATTTTCTCTATATATTCCTATGTAAAACTTGATCCCCCAATTGTGGTCCCACCCTACCCCGGGGATCTAGCTGCAGGACCGTAATATTTGATTTACTTCAAGACTGGTTATTTCATGCAAGAGTGCTTCCGTTCCCAGTATAAATAGATTTACCGGAGAAGTATTCAATTAATGCGACGTTCGTTAAACAAGTAAAAACGGTGGAGGACGTTTATTTCATTTGAATACATTGTCCATCTTCCCCTTTCTCGCTTCTAGCGTTTTGTTACCGATAAAAAATTGGATGAAACAGTATGTAACTGTTAGTACCATATGCAGAAGACCCCGTCGAGGATGTCCAAGTAAAATGGTGTAGGCATACTACTATAAATCACTTATTTCTAGGCTTATATATTTAATACATTTAACAAACAACAAACTTTGGACTGTCCACGTATTGATATTCACTACCAAAAAACATGTAATATCACTGGTCAGTGTGTTTCTTGGTTCTGTGCTTGATATGCAAATTAGTATTGATCTCAATGAAATCGAACAACTAATCGATGAGTAATATGATAATCAGCGTAATTTTTTTTTAGCACGGCCCAACAAGCAAACTGGCACGCTGTTAGTAAAACGATAATATTTTGTGCCGTCCATGATTTTTCTTGGGTCACTGTCTTGTCATTTTAACCTTTGAGTACCCAGTGATTAGTTGTTGCATTTAGAGGCATTTAAAGATCACAGCTTTAATGGAAAAACACAGTAGAATATAAATATACCGTATATGAATATGCATTAACACTATATGACCATATTGCCCCCCTTCCTCCAAGGCCTCAACCCCTGAACCAAGGGCCATGAATTTCACAATTTGGGTTGAGAAGTTTGTGGAAACATAACCATGCATTTAGTTTTTTCTCCACGAGTGGAAGTAAAAGAGAACATTTTCTAAGATATAATACATGTTCACTATATGGCTATATTGGCCCCACCCTAGGGCCTGAACCCGTCCCAGGGGTCATGAATTTCATAATTTAGGGAGAAGACTTCATGGACATCATAACCAGGCATTGAGTTTTTAACAAATGTATAATGGGAGTAGAGAAAAAGATTTTCTAAGATTTAATAAATTTTTATTATAGTGCCACATTAGCCTGACCCTAGAGCCTAAACCCCTGACTCGGGGCCATAAATTTCAAAATTTTGGTAGAGGGCTTGGTGACATGTTTTATAATAAATTTCATAAACTGACTGTACACAAATAATACCTTTTATCCATTATAAATTGTTATGCAGGTGATGCAGACAGGAGCCTTTCTGACACAGAACCAAAGGCAGGTGCAAGAGGCCTTTTACAAACCAACACTCCTGGACCTCAAAGAGTCATCTGCCGTGGAGAATGGGAAGAGAATCTCCATAGGGCCAGTGGAGGTCACTGAAGTATGTAACAAACATCAAAGCTTTACCCACATTATCCTTGTGCTTTCTCATTACAGCTGGAAACAAAAATCAATATCAATAGTCAGTATTGTAATTTCAAAACAAAAACTTTATCAGAATGCTTTTAGACTTCTCCACACCAAATCACCTATCAATATTGTTTCAGTTCAATGTAATAAGTTCAAAATATAGCAAAATAATTTAATTAGTTAATGGATTTATTCAATGTGTTAGTTTTGCCTTGCACCACACCAGATAAGGTATCAGGTTACTATATTGGCTCACATATATTTGATTTAAAATACAAAAGGAACCTTTTTCTTTAACGCAACAGGCATTTAAAATTCTGGGGTTTTTTTTCCTTTAACGCAACTGGCATTTTAAAATCTTGGTTTTTTTCTACTACATTCCTTAGTTATTTCTAACCTTTCAACAAACTCCACTTCATAATTACTACTTATTCATACGGGGACAAAATTGTGTCTGCAGACAGACAGACAGGGTGATACCAATATCACCCTAAACTTCGTTTGCAGGGGTATAATTAATTTAATTTTTACTGACACTTACCTTCGAATTATTCAGCATTCATTTTGAAATTAGTAATGGCCGTCTAAATCAAGGAAAAGTTTCTTGAACAAATTCATCCTGAAAAATCAACATTAACATTATACACATAAAATTGTGTAATTTTTTTTTATCTTCATTCATAAGATAAATTATCTTCACATTGTGCAGTAATTTTCTGACTTATTCAAAACAAGAGGCCTGATCGCCTTGATGGTTACTTGAGTAGCATTACCCTAAGACTAACCATATAAAGGTTAATGTTTTTGCATTGGGGTACTCATGTGTTTCAAGTAAAGATGTTCCCATGGGCTGAATCAATATATCTAAATGGTTTTGAAATGAGACGGTCAATCGATTCTTTGATGATACACAGATAGAAATCGGATTTCAAAGGACTATGTGCGGTTTTATGCATTTTTTGCCCCCAAAATTAAAGTTTTATAAAGAGCTTTAAAAATAAGGTGGAAGATAGTTATAATCATCTTGAAAATAAGGGTGTACAAGGTTAACACCACTGTGACGTCATAATGTAGAAATGACGTCATAAAGATTGCCTTATTTTGATAAATTGATGTTTTGTAGCAAAATATGGGTGTTTTCTGATCGTTTTTCGACTGGGAAAGATCGAGCGCAGGCTTGCTCAAGTACCATTTTTTAATATAATGTGTATAATTATCTGAAGAAAAACATGTTAAAATCGTACTTGAGCAAACCTGCACTCTATACTTCCGAAAACGCAAAATATAAAGCAAAAATGACAATATTTTCATTTTTTTTTTTGCAAATTTGCAGGAATTAGGTCATTTAGGTGACGTCATAGATAAACAGTGAATGAGCAATGGTGACTAAAATCAAGATTAAAGTGATAGGTGTCTACTAAACAATGATTTATGAAGATTTGTTTTTTACACGATACTATTTAAAAATTGATTAAAATTGGAGGCAGATATTTGACCAAACCGCACATAGTCCTTTGCATCAATGCTATGCTGTATATGTCAACTAATCATATATATACAATAAACACAAGTATGAATATTCAATACAGTAACTTCATCTTGAAGGGCATATGAAACTGTCACCAACTGTTCAATAAAAATGAAGAAAAAAAAACAGTTGCAAAATGTCACCTCAGTGACTCAGCTAGGTCAATTTTAATAAAAATCTTCATATTAAATTTTTATATGATCTATGTATTAAATTTATTAAATATATTTTTGACATTTCTAACCTTCTTCACAACTCTTCATTCTTTTTGTAGGTTGGAGAACAATTAATTTCCAATTTCTCCAAGAGGCGTCAGTGCACCCTACAGTGTGAGGGTAGGACTGCTCTCCTCACACTGTGGGGGCAAAAGTCTGATGACGACATTATCCCAGGACTTTATGAAGTATACGCAGTACGACCAACCAACGACTTCAACGGCCAACGGTCGTACAATTCTACCCCCAGCACAGCATTCAAGGTAACAGCATGACTTCAGTTTGTACTTTCAATGATCACTCTTCAATTAGTACTTCCATTTTCTAGACAAGCTGAAAAAGATGGATATGATACGAGACCTAAAGAATTTTTTTTTTCATTAATGGTTTTTTTCTGCTTTCATGCTGATTAAAAAATGTAGGGTTGCATATAACAGTACTATATAATAGTCTGTCCTCCACAATTCTACCTTTTCCTTTTTTCATTGTATATATTATATATTCATGCTTTTTTACTATTTATTTACTACTTATCTATTCACTTATAAAATGTACCTCTGACTTTTGATATGTATATATACTGAATGACCTCATGTATCATTTCATGGTTTGAGTGAATAAACTGAATTGAATTGCTAGGACTTGTTAGTTCCTACTCTGGTCAGGGGCCAAAATTTAGCCCTATTCCCAATTAAAAATACCCTTAATAGATAGGTTCAATTTTTTTTAAATTTAGCAGTATTTTTTCTCAAATGGTTAACAGTGCTTAGGCCTAAGAAAAAAAAATTGTTTCCGCTTTCCCGACCGACCCTAGCTTTTACCCCCCCCCCCCCCCCCCCCCCGACTCAAAACTTTTTAAAAGGATTTTTGATGGAAAAACATTTATTTATCCGATTTGGAAAAAATTGCTCAAAATTTTGGTCACAAAAACGCTTGAAGCAGTTACTCTTCCCACAGTGTTTTCTTAAGACCAGCTTGATAGACCGACCAACCCTACTTTTTTTCAGCATGAAAGCGGAAACAAACCATTTTTTTGGGTTAGGTCTTATTTGCTGATTTTTATTGTAAAAATACTTTGTAAAATAACCAAAGTGACCAAATTTTCTTCCATAAAAATAAAAATCTTCAATATTTCACCTTTACACTATCAATGGGAATTCTAATTATTTCATCCAAATCAAATAAAAGTTTTATCATCAAGAAAGAACTAATAATCATATTAAGATAATATCATTAATTAATTCCATACTTTACAGACTGTAGAGGAAGATGCTCCAGTGCCATTTGAGGGAGAAATTACATCCGTATGCTTCGAAAGGTACATCAAACTGTTATCTTTGCCTCCAACACCAATGACAAAAGCCTGAAGGAGTGTATTAATGATTTGCATACAACAGGGGTTTTTGTCCTATTTTATAGCTGCATGGGTCCACTGTACTGAGAATTGAAAAACAAGAAAGTATTCAAAATGAGGCAAATTTTAAAAACTTCCTAGTTCTATTATTCATGCTATAAAGAAAAAAAATGGGGTGTCAATGAAGACATCTAACTAAGAATTTTCCTTTTAATGAATTTAATAGTATTTCATTCACAGATCTTAAACCTTATTAAAGCCCTCCAAATATGATGGAAACTAACTTGGGACAGACCACGATAACAGTTTTACTTTATAAATACAAAATTACAATATATAATACCGGCATGAGACCAAGTCTCGTCAACCAATTCTCACCAGTGCATAACATCATTGTTTATGTATATTGCATACCCATAACTCCTTTACTACCATAACTGTGTCACTTTCTTGAAACTAGTCATTCGCTGCTTATCTCTGAGTTCACCTATTAAATAACCCAATTTCCAGTTTTCCACAATTTTGCAAACAAATGAAAATATTGTCACTTTTTCTTCATATTTTGCAATATATTATATTTCGGAAGTATAGAGCTCAGGTCTGCTCAAATATGATTAAAACATGATTTTTTTCTGCATATAATTATACACATCAAATTAGAAAATGGTACTTAAGCAAGCCTGCACAAAAAATTTCCCAGTCAAAAAACCATTGCAAAACACCCATATTTTGCTACAAAAAATCAGTTCATCAAAATAAGTATCTTCATGATGTCATTTCTACATGATGGCGTCACTGTGCGGGGTGATAATCTTACACAATATGACTACAACTACCTTCCATCTTATGAAAGGCTTAAAGCTCTTTATGAGGGTGAAAATGCATAATAATGCACATAGTCCTTTATAATTTATAATGTTCAGGTTATTTTTAGTTATTGCAAATGAAAAACCCCCCACAAATAACAGAAACGCAGGATATTTTCAATTCTGCTTATGGTGACGAAATTTGGGTACTCGGGAGATATAATTCTATATGTTGATAAAATGAAAAAGTTTAATTCTGATTGTAACACATAATTTGATTGGTTAGACAAGTTCTTATATATTTCATATACTATAAATCAAATTCATTCCTTAAATAACATTGCACAGATGAAAAATGGTCCTTGGCTAGAATTTGTAATATGTAATCATATATTCTTACCAAAAAATGCAATATTTAAAGTTGTAACATTGCCCGGTTTCATGTTAAGCAACTTAAGCAAGTCCAATCCAGTGTTATTATTGTCCCCAATAAGTTGATCAGACATGCAAATAAAAAAACGACAATTGTTATAAATGTATAAACAACTTATCTAAATAATAATCCAATGGTATAAAATCCAGATTTGTGTTCATATATTGAAACTTCCACTAAATATGTGTACCTCATAGTCTCTAAATTGAGCTAATTCCAATCTTATAGTTTTTTTTTTTTTTTTTATTTCACAGCAACCTGGTCGAAATGCAGGACACCTTGTATTCTGTTTCCCGCCACCATCTGGAAACATTGTTTCCAGGCAACCAGTTCAGGGAGGGGGTTAAAGTCATTGGAAGAAGGAGACTGTCTTCGTGGAAGAAATGTAAGCAGCCGCTGCAAAGTTAGAAAAAATAATCTTACCGAGACCAGGCTACGCTCAGGTCACAGAATTCATCCCATATACTTGCAATTTATCTGGTTCGCGTCGATTTAAAGTCTGTTAAAAATAATCTTCAGGGGAATAACACATTTTTATAAATTACAAACCTTTTTGAACATGCATATGTAGTTAAGTCCACGAAATATTTTTTAAATAAGTCGTAACAAGGCATTTTGTTAACATTTGAATTTGCCAAATTGCATTCGGAATGTCTCGTATTTTATCATTAACATGACCACCCCCGTAAACAGCGAATTTTCAAACATAATTTAACAGTTAATGTGGTAAAATGGGATTATAAAAGAGCAACATTGTAGATATTTGAGACTATTCATACAAAATTTTAAGCGAGATAGAGCGCAATATATTTTTTTATTTGCTACGAAGCGAGTATGGGACGGATTCTATCGTTAAACCGGGCTCGTAGGACATCATTTTAACGATGGAATATCTACTGAAAACTTACCGCTTAATGCATGAATGTCCTTTAAATGCTTTCAAATATTGCCTCTTTTTGTTGTTTTTAGATCCCAAGTTTAAAACAAAATGTCCTTTCATTGCCACTTCTTGTTTCCAGATCCCAGGTTTCATAAAGACAACTGCAACTTCGAAGTTCGACGCGCAATATGAAGACGCGCCACAGCCAATCCATGTGACCCCATCCGACCAACCAACGGCGGGGTCGGTGTAAAATATGTCCCTCATGGCCTATTTCGCCTTTATCTTATTTTGCGGCTATTTTTTTTTTAAAGATACCAAAAGGCATCTTTTTTTAGTCATTTGTATTTTTATGCTTCATAAAAATGGCCAATTTTCCTTCCCCGGTGTAAATGAAACGTTAGTCCCGAGAAATCGACTATTTTTTTCGATTTCCGTTTTTTGTTTTGCCAACCCTAGTTTCACATTAAATAAACATATTTCTTTTAAGTATATATACTTTATTTGAATATCAAACATTGTTCTATTATATAAACATAATAATTAAGTCATTCTCAGTCACTAATATAATTGTTTACACACTTCTTTGCGGGACATCGCAATTTAATTATTGAATCATTGAATTAGTTTTATCATTATCATGCGCGGATCTAGAAAATTTTTCCCCGGGGGGGGGGGGGGGGTCCAAAGGATAATTGCGTTTTCCGGGAGGGGGGGGGGGGGGTCCGAGGCATATTTGCTCTAATTTTACTATGTAAATTTAATAAATTTTCATTTTCCAGGGGGTCGTGACCACTCTGATCCGCGCACGATTGTTATTATTATTACATGTATTATTATTAGGCCTATTATTATTATTATTATTATAAATGGTTTGAATACTCAATGTTTTGTTATTGGGGGTTTTTACCCCCCCCCCCTTGTTTATTTTTAAAGGACATCCTTGAAAGAAGTCCGTAATGTCACAATATCTTATTTTTTATCGAGTTTTCGGGGCATACATCAGTAAATTTTCAATGTTAACTCATTGTATAAGTAGATTGTGTAATATCAGTTTTAGAAAAAGCCTCTGTAAAGCTTTAAATTGCTGTTAATCTTTTTCTTAGAGTGTACATGTAAAGTCCCCAGAAATCGAGTCTTTTATTTTCGATTTCCAGTTTTTGTTTTGTATTCTTTACATATTTTAATCCTTGAAAGAAGTCCGCAATGTCACAATATCTTATTTTTTATCGAGTTTTCGGGGCATACATCAGTAAATTTTCAATGTTAACTCATTTTATAAGTAGATTTTATAATATCAGTTTTAGAATTTATCTCTTCCTTAGAGTGTACATGTAAAGTCCCCAGAAATCGAATCTTTTGTTTTCGATTTTCAGTTTTTGTTTTGTTTTCTTTACATAGAATAAACACGCTTCTAAATGTTTTCGTTGTTGTTGTCTCTCTATTATTTGTCCTTGATATAAAAACTTAATTAAGGTACTTCACTACATCTAGACTTATACTTATAAGACACTACGTCATAATCAAGTATTTTTGTGCTGATTTGAGAAACTACTAGTATTTGAAGGTGTAGTGACGTACCTTAAGAAGTATTCATAAAGCAATTATTTACACCTTTCTCTGTAAGATTGGATGGTCGTGGTCAATTCTATAGACGATGAGCTCTAGAATATGTTCAGTCAAATTTTAAATATAAGAATATTTTTACTGAATAACAGTTTAATTCTTTACTGAATATTAAAGTTTATGGGGGAAATGAATGTATGTATATCGGTTTAAAGAAACTTAAAAGGCAGATCTGTCGTGTCAATAAGGTGTTTTACTTCCTATGCTATTTAAATTAAAAGTAATGCAGATAAACTGAAAAAAAAAATCAGTTACAGCATTATAAGTAAATGTCTTTATTACATGCAACGTTGTACATGTACATAAAGCATAAAGAAAGTGGGCGCTTAAGATGTACATTCGGCAGGAATCTGGGCGCACAAGGAGAGTGAAAATTTCATCAATTAATTTTAAACATTTTTCGAATTATAACCGTTATTTGGTTTCTGTTGGATGTGGAATGAGTGGAAAAATATTTGTAATGCAAAAGGTTTTATCATAATATGAGTCTAAATATAGCAACACGATGCAATTTATGCAAAATCCTACTTATTTACAACTGTTTTTAAATGATTTTGTTGTCTCTGGGTCTTCTCTCCACAAATTTGAAACGTGTAAAGATAACACATTTCAACATTGAAAAAGTCGCTTTTAAAAAAAAGATGGAGAGATGACCCAGAGATGACTAATTATGTACTTTTTAAAATTATTTTTTGAAGAATAAAAAACAAAGTCCATTGATATGACAGTGTTGTTCCAAACAGGACTTTACATCCATTGTACTGGCCAGTGAAATGAGGAAACTTTGGTCACTTTTGTTAATGCGTCTTTATTTTATTTTGGAGGGTGACAAAACATGTAAGATGTATGACGATAGATGAATCAATAGACGTATGACGTATGACGAATGACGAATGACGATTTACTACAAAAAATAGAGAAAAAATATTGTAAATAAACTAATTCAAAAACACACACATACAAATTCATCCTAGCAAATATATGATGACAATGATGAAACGTATGACTATCTGATGTATCAGTATAACCTAATTCAATTAGTCACAATAAGATATGCATCTAGATATATAAATCTGAAATGCTTTAGCAAAGTTTGGCGACAGAAAAATGTGAACAAAGAGGCATAACTCTAGGCAACTAAATGAGATAATATACATGTTGCAAATGGAGTTACCTCCCGTAATATATCAATTATAAACCTAACATAATCCAGCGAAGTTGCACACATGCCTCATAATTACATATAAGTACCTTCATATAGCATGGCTCAGTGGTTTCGTACTGGATTATTAGTAAATACAAACATGCAGTGTTTTGAGTTCCAATCCAACTGGTGGTCTTTTTTTTTAAATTAAAACTTTTTTGTTTTAAATGTTTGTTATTATAACATTATGTTGAATTATAATATACCGGTATATTTTAATTTGTCGTTTTTGATTTCTAGATATTAAAAACTGAACTTTATTTATTTTACAACGATTGATAAGCAAGTTCTACAACTTATATTAATATCTCTCGTTGGCACGGATGTTAGCGCGAGGGGGTCATTGGTGTGGGAAGAAGCCGGAGTACCCGGAGAGAACCCACGTGTCCAAGCGGGCGACCGCCATACCCTATCACATACAACCACTGTCGATCACGGGTCGCAGCGGTGACAAGCGAGTGCGTTATCCACTACGCTATACTTGGACACCTGTTTCTAGATATTCTGTATGAACACTATTTCATTTTCTTATTACTAGTTTTTTAGGATATACATAATATAACTTCATTTAAATATGTTTGAATTAACATTTCCAATATAACTAGTTATCGGTTTACCTCTCATTGTTATTTTTGAAAGCTTGTGGGTTTTTTAATGACCGGAATAGCCATGTACTTCGACTCTCAACATAATATATTATGACATAGCCTTTCGAGGCTATAGACATTTAAATCACAATTGATTCGTGTCGAGAATTCCTGCAAATTTACAATCTTGTGCGCTCACTTTCTTTATATGAAAAGTATGTACATGTGCCAACTTTGAAAATACCATGAAATAGATTTGACAATAGTTACACAGACAAATGGGGCATATTTCACGCTATTTTAAAAGGAGAAAAAAACTAAACCATCTCCAAGAAATAAAACTACTAGTAATTTGTCGAAAGTTTACTCAGAACATTTCTTTAAAACTGCCATTTCCGATTTTTGCTTTGTGGTTTTCTCAATTTCTATTACAAAATATAATATATATAATAAGGGTTTTTTTGGGTTTTTTTTTATTTCACACATTCTACAAACATACAATGCATAATTATGATGCTTCAAATGTAATAATTCAAAATTTTCGGATTCCAGATGTTCCACTGAGTATCAAAAATCTCATTTTCACCATTTCTATAAAGAATAAATTTATGTGTTTATATAATAAGTTTTTTCTATATCTCATTGAGCAATCTAGGAAGTAATAAAAAAATATTAAGGTGGAAAGACCTCTAATTGTTCTGTGAACAATTAGTCTACTAGTTTT
>NW_026441879.1:0-20368 GCF_025612915.1 Magallana angulata
GGATTACTACACATTTCTCTTTCTGAATGTCTACATTATTGCCCAGACCCTGAATCTTATCAGAAAACTGATAAAACTTTTCTCACACAAAGACTTTGAAGATACCATTGATAAGTGGAAAATATGATAATGCTAGCAGCAGTATTGCCATAAATGAAGCACACATGTCCTTACAAGTAAAACCCTATTGTATTTCATTTAAAGCTTGTGCTGGTCGACTCTGAACTTCTACATTATATACTTACAGGATCAATAAATCCTCAAAAATGATTTAAAGCTCAGAAGTAAAAAAAAAAAATAGGTGACATTCAAGCGGTAATCTAATAGTGCAGTATTTTTTTGGTGAAGATTGAATAGTTAAACTGCATTTCTTGTTTGTTTTTTAAATAAAGTGTGTAATATAATGATTTTTTTAAATTATGCATGCAGAAATTTTATGTAATTTAATTCACTGCCACAATAAAAGTTTGAAATTATTTATGGTCAAGTTTAGTGTTTCTGGCTCATCAGTAACTTGCATAATAAATACTGAAATCATGTGAGAGAAGTCAGGAGCCCAGCATGCAAATTGATTAGAAATTAATAATTGACTAGTGTTATGGCTATTTTGCACCCACACCACAGAGTTGCTTAGATATTGACTCGCAAATTTATATTGTGTTTGAAAAGTCATTATAAAGGAACGTTCAGTGTATCTCTGTCTTTGTGATTTGAACAGTTTCCATAAATTTACTAGTTTGTCTCTCACCTCTCAGCGATTTGTTCTAAGCATTAACATTATTTTGAATGAAACTGTTGACAACTTATGCGAGGAAAAATAAAGATAATATATATTACACTAAAGTCTTACTACTTAGAGTAGATCTATGTCAGGTTTAACTGTCTTCACTTTGATCATTTTCATGTTACAAATAAACTTCAATCCTAATTTACATCAGAGACATAAAAAAACATGATGTTATTTATGTCTCTGTTTACATTCACAGAAAAAATAAAACTGATTGGGGGGGGGGGGGGGGTGTGGCTATATTTTTTTTTTCAACACAAAAAATTAAGGAATGTATCTGAATTTGATAGTGTTTTGTTATAACTTAACAGAAAACTTTTAAATGATCAATTTCTTATAATTTTGATATGATTTACATCCTTTACAACGGTTTAATTTACCAAAATAAAACCCCACCAAATCTAACAAAAAATGTAGGCCTATCAATTCATAAACCATCTAAAATTAAAAAAAAATCCTTATAACAGCTTAAGTTAACATGACTAAATATTTGTAAATTCATACTCAAAAGCTTGATAAAAATACGAGAAAAAAATACTTACCTCTTAATTTGGAGCTCTAACTTTAAACATATTTAAATCCATTGAGAGACATGTCTATTTAACAAGTGTTCGAACATGTAAACAACTGACACAATATACAAAAGAAATTAATTGTTTTTAAACGATCCAAATTCTAAAAAACTAGGAAAATCCAAAATGTTCACATCTCAAATTAATGGAATTGTATTCACAGTCACAAACATGTGGTTATTTAACAATGCAATAACTATTCCGTGTTATTGGACGACATGCTTTGCGCCTTATACCTTGTTCGCTCTGTCCGCCATGAATATTTTCCTTGCCAACATACCCATGATGCACCGTTACAAAAGAAGATTTGGCTAAATGACGCATATCGAGAGAACGTTAGCAGGACGGCTTTTAAACACAATTTTCACTACTTTTCGTTCCTCGATCTAATTATCCGATCTATTTAGAAAACAATAGCAAATATATTATTTACGTATTGTAAATGATAAGAATTGTACATTTTTGGAATTTTTGGTTCCTCGGTAAATCTGTCTGTCATGCAGTTTCATATAAAATGCTCTCTCTCTCTCTCTCTCTCTCTCTCTCTCTCTCTCTCTCTCTCTCTCTCTCTCTCTCTCTCTCTAAAAGAATAGATGGCTATACCCTACTGAAAGTCCAAGGTCTTGTTAAAATGGTTCTAACTGCATTTTCACTGGAAGTGAAATTTGACGGTTGTAATTAGATGTTCGTTTTGAATTTATACAGGTATGTCTGTTATAAACATTAATAGTAGATTTATAGGTATCAAATATATGTGGAAACCACTGATAACTAACTATGATTAAATATTTAAGCGGCGTATTTTCACAAACTGTGAAACAAAATTTATTACAGAAACTATAGCTGCAATAAGGTAGCCCTCTCCCGATTTTTTTTTTTTAGTTTCACACATTTTTGTGATTTTATGGCCTATTAGCAATAAAATATAGTTTTCACTATAGCATTCCAGGTTAATTAAATTTTTTAGTTTTAAACATTAGTTAAATTTCAAATCTTCAAACTGTACATATATATTTATTTCAAATAAAATTGCAATTGCCAATATGTTTGTTTTCAGTGCAAAGCTTTACACTTGTGACAATATATTATCGTGTTGACTAATTGGTATCTATGTAAAATTTAATTGACACTATATATGGTTTATACATTTATTCACTTACTGCGTAGATATAGATAATCATTTTTGTGAATTTGGCCCGCGTCATCCACAGAATTTCCCTTTTGTATGTTAAGGCTGTCTAAAGTTAATTCTAAGTTTAACGTAATCCGTGCGTACGTACGTTTATAAGAAATTGTGTTTTAGAAAGAAAAAATAATCAAAGTCCTATTTTTAATTGATCTTCTCCAGTTTGATTTTACTGCAATTAGAACTATTTTAACAAGAGCTTGGACTTTTTGGTAGTTGTGTCAAACAGCAATTTGACGTAGGCCTGTCTATTTCATTCCTGGCCACTAAGCCATGGCTCTTTGAAATCAACACGATTTGTCTGACTTTTGGGCTGAGACTACGCAATCGGTGTATATTTCGCTTGAAACCGCGTCATTTTAATTTGTTTTGACACAAGAAATAGATAGCTACGTCCAACCGAATGTCCAAGGTCTTGTTAAAACGGTTCTATATAGAAAAGATCATTATTAAAGAGGTAGCCTAATTGCAACTTGAATACACTTACTGTATTTTGATTTAATGTAAATGAATAAAATCATTTGTTTAAATGTGTTGTTTGTTTTTATATTTTCGCTGTCTTTTGTAGGTTTGATATTTTGAAGTTACGTTAAACGTAGAATTAAGTTTTGGCGGCCTAAGGTTTCAAGTGAGGTTTCAACTGATGTGCTCTCTCTCTCTCTCTCTCTCTCTCTCTCTCTCTCTCTCTCTCTCTCTCTCTCTCTCTCTCTCTCTCTCTCAGGTGTAGTACTGCAATAACATGTAGTACAAATGGTACGTACATAATAACACAGAAACAGGTGTCAAAATCCTTAATTATTAATTAAGGAGGAGAAAAAATCAATTCTAATTAGCACCAATAACGACAAATTGTCCCAAACTTTAGAGATGTAAAACAGAGAACAGGATGTGGCAACAGGATGACGACAGCGACTCCTCGGCGGACTCTTCCTATAAATACTGGATTGACAGAGAAAAATTCCTGGAATCTCGGACATTGAAGTATTTTTCGCTGGGATCTAATTTTTGCAAAACCTGTGGTAAATCGGTAATTTGTATTTGAGATGTTAAAATTAAATCATAAACTACTAATAAGTAATCAGAATGGATTTCACTGTCAAAAACATTAATATTTCAAAACGTGTTTAGTTGCATGTATATAGATCCTCGAATGATAAATCTCAAACCCTTTCTAAATAAAATGGACATTACGCTGTTTTCTCCTGAAGGAGGGGTGTTTAAATAAATCGGAGTTTTTTTAAATTTTTTTTTTATTAAATTTATTGAGAAAACTAGTAAAAAGTAAACAATATTCACTTCACTTGTCTCTGAAAACAATATTTTCAAAATACTTGTTCATATTGGAGTTTTTCAGTAGTTTACCCATGCAGTTATGTAATGGACATTTTCTCCAAAAAAGCGTGATAATGTATCCAACTATACTACCAGAAATGCACAGAATTATACTCTATACCAAAATGTCGTTTAGATTTGTATAAAGCTTCGTTTGTTCATACTGTTGTTGATGAATAGAATGCGCTTTCATGTTATTTTATAGACTATAGTTAGAATCCCTTCTCTTGTTGCAATCATATTTGATGCAAAAATTTACATGATTGATAGATAATATTGTATGTTCATTTTTTGTGTATTCTAATATCGTTTTGTTCGAAATTTATCATGTTTTTGCCAAGCGGTTCAAATTTGCATAAAATAAACGTTCCTCTCTGGATATTCACTCGAATTGATAAGAGTATGACTTATCAAAGCCCTGTAAAGGGATTGTTTCCATCGGAACTCCTTGGAGTCGTTCATCATATACCATCCGGATATCCGATGTAAACAAAGCGGAATATTTCAAAAGTTGTGAAAATCAAGAGCAAAAAATTCCTTCTTTTTGTATCAAACCACAGTCAGTTCGTGTTGGTGTGCCCATGCCACATGTGTGACTGGTATTTTATGTAATGGAGTAGATTTCTACCAGATATATACTGCAGTTCGTTCCATTTTCATTCCCTGACCATTGGAAGACATGGAGCGAGAGCGACAAGAGTACCTGTCGGCTGAGGAGTTGAGAAATCGGTTATACCACAATCTCAGGGACCGCGGACTGTTTGACTCGATAAAGGTTAACGCCCCATACATACATAATCAGCTGTTTTGTGTTTGAAAACTACCAGAAACCAAATGTATTTTAACCTGAAACATGTTTACACCTGTCTCCTAGATATATCCAGAATTTCCTCAACATCTGTAATAATGCTTACAATTGTGAAAACAAAATTTTTGAATAGAATTTGAATTCTCCTTAAGTTGACCTTAACTAACAAGGTGTTGATGTCACGTAATTTATTAATGTTGTGGATTCAATATTGTCTTAACACATTTTACTCATGCTGTAGATGTAATTAGCAGATTCCCACCTCAATTAAGATACAGACATATTCATGATAATACGCTTGCATTCAGCAACAATAACATTAGGTAAATAATGCTTTACTTATAAATTGGATATGAAACTAATGGAATGTTTCTGTATACATGTTGCCGCACATGTGCTTATAGACTTTAATTTTTTTTCTGTTACCCAACAAAAATATTTTTAATCATTGAAGATTGTAGGTGTAATTCAGAAGAAGTGGTTTGTATGAAATTTTAATACCCAAAACATTAAGATCAAGGTTAGCACCTGTAATATAATGTATGATTACTCATTAACTGTGGTGATAATATTTATAATTCAACAAAATTTAAAGGCAGTACAGCAAATACAAAATGTAAAATGAGCATATTAAGTATAATAATTTCTTGTTTATTTAGAGTCAGCTAAGAAACAAACTGGTAACAGAACTACAGCAAACAACCAAAGGAAACCTTACCGAGAGGACGCCGAGAGAGGCGGAGGAGGGGTCCCTATTACACAGAGCATCTAACAGCCTGGTGGCTGACCATCTACGACACTGCAAGTATGACTACTCACTCAGCGTGTTCCTGCCAGAGAGCTCAACTCAGCGGGACAAAGTAAGTCTGAATACAGCCAGAGGATACACTTTCAGTGCTAGTAGTGGTTTATGAAATAAAATATGTATGACTATTGAATAGTTGGTTTACAAATATCTGAAATTTCAATACATTTTTTTATGTCCAAAAGAATTCTATTCTAAACCAAATAATTATTCACTTACACAATTATTTCATACACAATATATCTCTATGACCAGTTGCTAATACCATAGATTGTCCAAGCACTTTTTGATATCCATAAAAAGGACTTTTAATCTCCAATTTTTTTACATGGTAGATTTTCACCACACATGACCTGCTTCAACTTCTTGGAGTCAGTTCCCAGTCCCGGCTTTACCGTAAAATGGTAAGTGGCAAGGAATTAGAGTCAGGAAATGGTAAATTAAAACTCCTAACTCAACGATTGAATTTACCCACTTACTTTGTGTATTTCAGGCACAGGGCCAGTCTGATTCCAATAAAAAAGGTCAGTTGTTAGACAAATATTTTTAAAGTTTATATTGAATTTATCATAATAAAAAAGTTATTTTAATGAAAAATGACACTTGATCATATACATACACAATTTAATAAAAAACTTTAATCTGTGTCATTTAGATGGCACCACCTTAGTTAGATTGACGCACAAATGTATTGATTTTGTTAATTATTAGAACAAGATTTACCCTCTTAAAAAAATTTAATTCCTTATGATCAGAGATTTGTTTCTGAGGAATTATTTGATGACTGCGAGTGGTTAAAGCTGTAAACTTTTGTAGGATTTCTGTGGCAGCTGCTATGTGAGTTATCTTCTCTTCACTCAGACGCTGTGCAGGAAAGTGGTACTCAGACCGACCTTATCAAAATCGGAGTTGTCTCAGAACTGGGTAAGTGGAGATCATCAAAAGCATCTCTTGTTCAAAATATGCCTGTTGATACATAAAATTAAAAGATGCATGTAAATTGATGCATAGAAGTTCATGTAATCAAGTACCCATATATTTGTCACCCTTTCTCCAAAAGTCATCTTTAACTGTATTTCATGTAACGGAGTAGAATAAAAGGGCCAAGTTAAATTTATTGCATGATAATTTACATAAATTATTATTTTACCGAAAATACAAGCTGAAGCATACAGTGAAAATTAGAAAATGTATAAAATTATGTGTCAAAAAATCATTTGCATTATTTTTACATGTACATATATATCCATATTCTTGCACTGCTAGATGAGAAATTGGGAGAAATGGAAGAATTTTACTCCTCAAAGCGGGATGAAAATTTTAGAATAGGAGCAACAGCCATGGAAGAAAGACTAATGTCATTTCAGAGACAGCTAGAAGAGAGATACAGGACGGACTTAAAACTGGAGGTAAGACTGACTTAAATCCATTACAAGTCTAGTACCATAGCAATAGCCCCTACTTTATGAAGTTGTAGGAGCTCAGTTTTACATTTCAAATAAAACTTGGGACAGAAAATTACCAGTATGAATTGAAGCCTAGATTGAAGCCTAGACATTATATTAAACTAAATAATGTGGAAACATTAGAATTCTTGGTGGCTCAGTTTTTATGTTATTCATGGGTTACCCTTCCCCACAAATTTACATCCCCGATGAAAATAAATTATGAAAGGGGAAGTTATCTTACTTAATCTGAAACCTGAAACATCCACAAAATTAGATCCCCACAGAGAAGCTAAAAAACCCACAATGAGTAAAGTGAGTGTGTTCATTGTCAGGTGGCCAGGATTAAGGACAATGAGGCAGCAAGGATTCGTCTGGAGGAAAAGGAGCAGTGTCGGAGGGAGTTCGATCAGCTGAGGCGAGAGGTAAGGGAGATTGATGAGGCAAAAGGTAAGGGGAGGTTGATGAGGTGAGAGGTAAGGGGAGATTGATGAGGTGAGAGGTAAGGGGAGGTTGATGAGGTGAGAGAGGTAAAGGAAGATTGATGAGGTGAGAGGTATGGGGAGATTGATGATTCGTAAGGTAAGGGGAGAATAATGAGGTGTTAGGTAAGGGGAGATTGATGAGGCAAGATTCAAGAGGTTGATGAGGTGAGAGAGGTAAAGGAAGACTGATGAGGTGAGAAAGGTAAAGGGGGAATGATGAGGCAAGAGAGGTAAGGGGAGATTGATGAGGCAAAGTAAGAAAGAAAATTGCTGAGGCAGGAGCTAAGGGGAGATTGATGAGGATAGAGGTAAGGGGAAATTGATGAGGAGGGAGGTAAGAGGAGATTAATGAAGCGGGAGGTAAGAGGATGAGGCGGGAAATACAGGGAGAATAATGAGGCGGGAGGGAATGGGAAATTGATACTTTTTTACATTCCCTTTTCTATGGTTATTTGAACATACTTTATTCTTTTTTCAGTTGGAGAGAACATATCAACAGAAGTCTGATTCACTGTTACATAAAGAAAGAAATTCAATAGAGAGAATGCAGAGAGAACAAGATGTAGGTCTAATTAACACAGTCTACTGTAAAGTAAAAAGTAAAAGTGGCTTCTAACTTGTCTGTAAGAACTCTCTGTGTAGAACTGCGCATTGAACATTAAAAACAATGTCAACAATTATTTATAGATTCACGAAAAAGAAATTTATGCCCAAAGACAGTCAATTTTAGAGGAAATAGAGATTTTACGCAAGAGAGAAGCAGAGATCAAACGAGCGTCAGAAGCCAATGAAAGGTTTGAATTTTTTTACCTTAAAGCGATAACAATAATTTACACATCTATTGAGATGTACATGTATTACTTATGACTGAAGAATAATCCTATTGAGATGTACATGTATTACTAATGACTGAAGAATAATCCTTTGCATTGAAGTTTTACTCTTTGGCAATTTTAAAGAGACACAGTTGATTTTTTTAAAACATGTATTTTCTTAAAACATATCTTTCCCTTGTAAAAAAAGTAGAAAAAAACCCAAGATGTATAGTGGAAGGAACAAACTATACTGGTACATATAGAAGCAAGAACAACATGTAGGCATATTTAAATTTTAACCAACATTATAGAGAAAGAAAACTAAATGAACAGAGAGTGAAGGACAAAGAGACCGACCTCCGTCGTAGAGAACAGGAAGTCAGAAGGATGGAGGGAGAGTACGAACAGAAGCTGAAGAATGAAATGACCAAGTGAGAAACAGTTCAGAGCATTCTTTTTGTTTTACTTCATTAAACATGGTATTTGTGGTGAGGGGCTTTTTGAAAAAATAAATGCCGGAATAGCTAGCACACAGTGAAATTCTTGATTTGTGTTTTAGATTCAAAGTTGAAGAACAGGCTAAATACATGGAAAGATCCCAAAATCTGGAAATCAGAGAAGCCAGGGCAAGAGGTATGTCTATAGTACTCTTATAGTCTATAGTATCTCTTGTATTTTTGTATTCAGTCAGTTGATTGCATCCTTATTCAAAGGGCTTCTATTAAAGTGAATATTCTGCTTGTTTCAAGCTAAAAACGAATACCTGAGATGTATGTTACAATATTTACTTGATACTGTAGATATAATTAATTTCCAAAATTTTTTAAAACATGAAGCATGCTTACTGGGGATTTAAACAATTTGTTTCAGATGAAGAGAGAAGGATAAGAGATGAACAGGAGAGAATTCAGAGTATCCGGGACGAACTCAAGGATAAAACAATGAGAATTAATGAATTGGAGGTAAGTGGTTTCATATTTAGTACTACATGTACATAAAACAAGAGAGATTAAAAACCTTCAAGTTGATGGTTTGTGGCGAAGATATTGCAGAATCTGTGATCAATATTACATTGCTACTTAAAAAATAATGAACATAACTGATATACCAACAAAGAAAAAATTATTTTTTATGTATGTGAACCTTTTATCAAAAGATACTGACAGTCACGTGAAATGATATTTTATATTCAGTGTTTATTGATTAATTCCTGACTATATTTCAGACCAGAGTACAAGAAGAGAAACATGGTGAAGTGTCAGCAATGAGACAGAACGAATTACTGAACGCCAAGCTCAGAGATGTAAGTGTACATTGAACTGACACTTCAAATGTTGAGTAACATAAGTTGAGTCAAAATTTCAGAAATGTTAAATATTGATGAAAAATGTTTCAGATGGCAGATTACAAGGTGCTGAAGGAGCAGAATGCTGTGATGAAGAACGAACTGGAGACCCTCAGAACGTATGTATAGACATGACATTATAGAAATGTGTACAAGTATGATCAATGGGAAAGTCTATTTATTCTGATGAGACCATCAGGAGTGTGTATGGTTGTGTCACTTTGAGAATTTGTACATACATGAATATAGAGAACGATACCATCAAAAGTTCATAGGTGTATTTGATGCATGTTTTTTTTGTTTTAATAGGAGGCTCTCTGAGGTCATGCAGATCAATGAAAGAGAAAGAGGAAGTATGTGTTACCATTATTCTATCTAGTTTTTCAAAAGAATTTTACAACACTATTCAAAAGTTTATGATATTGAAGTGCTAAATCGGAGGAAATAAAAGCTACAAAAAAAATGTATGGGGAAAATTCTACATTGGTTAGAAGATGAATGTTGTGGTTAATATGTAAACAACGATTACAGGACAAGAGGAAATGATGAAGGAGTTGAGACGGCCGACCCCGGAGACCCTGATGTTACAGCGAGATCTGGAGAAAGCCAAGGAGAGTCTGAGACAGGAACAGACTTTGGGCAACGCTGCCAAACAGCAGCTGGAGAAACGCCTACAGGAGGAGGTAGGGAGCTGATTGGCAGTGATTGACAGCTGTATAGCCTTGTTACTCATTTAAATGAATGTTCTCTTCTAGAAAATGCACAGAACACAATCACATTAAAAGAAGGAAAATTTAACATTCTGTGTTTGTAGATGGACAGGAACCGGGACCTGTTGAGGAGATTTGAGGACCAGACTCTACAGATGAAGGAGATGAATGAGGAATTAGTGGACCTGAGGGCTCAGCTGTCAATCACTCACAGAGGTATACACTCTGTAATATAGATTATAACTGTCAATCACTCACAGAGGTATACACTCTGTAATATAGATTATAACTGTCAATCACTCACAGAGGTATACACTCTGTAATATAGATTATAACTGTCAATCACTCATAGAGGTATACACTCTGTAATATAGATTCAAACTGTCAATCACTCATGGATGTATATAGCTTTCAATAGATTCTATTGTTATACCCCTTAAAACAGTTACTATATAACTCTATATGAAAAAAAGTCCAGCATTTTGACTGCTGGACTGGAACTATTAGATTGGAATTGTTAAAATCGACTGTTAAAAAAACTGTTGACCTGTGACGTCACATTCTGCGAAAACGTGTTATGGATTAGAAGGGGTATAACAAAACAGTTGTTGACTGTGTTTCGGGCAACAGTTGATCTGTCGGACCAGCTCGCAAACTGTTGCCTTCGGCCTTGGGCAACAGTTTGCGAGCCGGTCCGACAGATCAACTGTTGCCCTCGACCCCAGTCAACAACTGTATACTGTCAATCACTCATAGAGGTATACCTAATCATAGATTTAAGTGGTACCTGCTAATCTCCCACAGAGGTTTATGCCAGCAGATTTATTTAATTGTTTCTAACTTTTCAGCTTTGACAAATGAGGTTTACAGAAAACCACATGAAGAAGGAAACAACATGAAGTAAGGATTTAACATTGATTTCCTCAGCTGATTTAACTGTACTGTGAAATTCCAGTTTTTTTAAACACTATATATATATTTCTGTGAATGAAAATTGTAGGAGAACTAAGAATATTGTGATGATTTTAATAACTAGCTACTTAGTATCTTGTATCTAAAAGTAGAAAATAGTTACTTCCCATTGATGTTTTTGGTTTTAGTTGTCTATAAAATTTTTGACGTAATGTATCCTGATTTTGCAGCCGTTCTGTATCTTTCCGCGTCCCCACTCAGGCAGCCCCTGCTGAAGGGGACAGGGTGGGGGAAGTGGAGGAGTACCTCCGACTGCCTAGGTCCAGACAGACCACCCCACGGCGCCCCGACCCCGCCCGTGCCCAGCAGGAGTATGACCAGCAGGACGTCTATAATGAAATTGAGGCCGAGTTTGGACTGCCATCTACTGGGAAGAGGAGGCTTTACCCAGCATTCTCTGAGGACGACGCTTCCTCTGTCAACTCAGCAGATGTAGTAGCTGATGCTAAATATAGACTGAAGAGTTTGGAAAGGGAGGCCCAAGTAATACTATGTTTCTATTTCATGAATTAGACATGCCCACAAATAATTATTTGTAATCCAATGCTTGCAGCTTCCAATTATTTGTGCATTTTATATCTTCTTATGTTTGTTCTCTACTAAAATTTGTTGTGTTTTTCTATAGAATTTAGAAGCAGCATACCGAGATTTTCATTACAAACTATCCAATCCAGCCTCTGGCCCTGGGGATCACCCAAAACCTGCAAGAGTCGTTGAAGATACACATCTGAAAGAGAAAGAACAAGGTACAGATACACCAAGTTCTTTGAATTTTGTTTTTTCCAATGCACAGTTCATTCTTCAGATTGTCAAGTTATCTTGACATTTGACCATGTTAAGTTTTTGATGTAGGGTTTCTGTGCAATGAATACTTTCAATGTACATGATATTGAAAAGCTACCATTGATGTATGTAACATTTCTAATTTTCTGAATTTGCAGAAAAACAGAGTCAGAAAAGAGTTGCTTCCCCTGTGGCCAGCCCTATACACAGACCTTTGTCATCTACTCCTTACCAAGGGAGGCAATCCTCTTCTGGAGGAAATCTGAATGGTATGGAGCTGTCTTGACACTGATATTTCTGCAACTGTCCCAGAACTTGCCTACTTAATCCAATCTCATGTTGATTCATTATTTCAGACAGTCTCCATGAGCTGACTGGGTCTGGAGCAGACAGGAAAGCCCCGCCCAGGTTTGACCTCTCTACAATGTCAGACGATGGAAACCAGTAAGTCCAACTAAAACACATTTTCCAACTATTTTTGTTTTAATAAAATAGTATGTTTAATATTGTCAACTTAATGTATATATGTCATTTACAGCTATATTGGTATTAATTGAATATTATGGTTATTTTATGTTAGAAGAAGTAAAAGTGTTCTTATGAATATTTATAAATGATTCACATATTAAGTGTATGTCTGCACAAGACCGCGGAAAAGAAATCGAGAGAAGCAGCATGGGGGAAGAGGAATGACAGATAGTTTGTTTACAAAATTAGTGAAAATAATCTTTTGAAGTTGACAAAAAATTAAATCCTTCATATTTTTCTTTATGAAAGAATAACTATTATTAAAAAATTAATAGACCACCATTCTGTTCGCCAAAATTCCCTATACCCACAACACAAATTTTTGCGAGCGATCTCGAGCGCTCACTCTGTTGAACTCGCCTCTAATTAGAAAATAAAGAAAACATAATGTCAGTTTTACCACTTTCTGTGTTAAACACGGCATATATAGCTTTTTGAATTTTTGTTGAAACCAAATACTGTACCACAGATATCAGAATGTTTATTTATTTTTTGACAGTAAAGAAAGAGTGGAAGAGCGGCCCCGGCCAATCACGGTGTCTGACCTTGAAGCCAGACCAGGGTCACCCAGTATTGTAGTTGTCCCAGGATCAAGGTCAAGTGAAGAGGAACTCTCACCTAAACCTGGATCAGGTACTGGTTCTCGGTGACTCTGTGTCACAGGGCTAAGCTGGTTTTTCCTGTACAGCTACATTTTGTACATATGAACTATGCCAAAGGCTTCCTGTGAGTCTGATGATTCAGCCATACCAGTAGTTATTAATGAATTTGAGAAATATTCTTTTTTTTATGTATGTAAAAGGTGTGAGCAATTTTCTGAACATTTATACTGTAATTCTGATATTATTCTATCGTGTGTTGTCAATAGCTGCCTTTGTGACAGAGGTCATGACCCCACTACGACCTCCAGCTGGGGGTCGATTACAGCCCATTTCTCTGGACAGTGCATGGAAAACCCCCACACAGGATGATGCAGTGAATGAAGGTAACTTAAAAATGCAGTTGATTTTGTTAACCAAATAAATTCATTGTTTCAATTGTTTGAACTATTACCAGGTACTTTCTTCAGAGTATTAGATGGAGATACTTTTACCTCATCTTACACTGATATCTTGTTTGAAAATGTTTTACAGCAGATTTTTAATTATACTTGTAATGATTTTACATGATAGAAGAGAAGAGGAAAGAAGAGAGGAAGAAAAAACAACAGGAAGAAGAGCTGAAGCAGTGGGAGGAGGAGAGAAGACAGAGGGAGGAAGAGAGGCAGCGTAAAGAACAGGAGTTACAGGAGAAGGAAGAGAGGGAGCTGAAAAGATTGGTATGGAAGTTTCACTTTATATATCTGTATAACACCTTGTAGGGGATCCATTGTCTTAACAATGTATGCATACATATACAGTTAATTATTGCAGGGATGTTGACACAATAACATATTTGTAGGGAGTCTGTGTTATCAATGATACCAATATTTTGATTGAATGTATACTGTTAGAGAAAATTTTGTTGGAGTGAGTCTGTGCTATCAATGGTACTGATATTTTGATTGAATGTCTACTGTTAGAGAATTACATTGGGACCTGTTATAACTATTTGTCAGGAGGAAGGTGTAGAATCTGAGAAGTCTGAGGCAGTGGCGAAGGAGCCGGAGATTGACCCGGTGATGAAGCAGTACATGGAGATGGTCCAGCAGCAGAAGCAGAAGGAGGAGGAGGAGGTGAGAGGAAGAGATGAAGAGGAGATGAAGAGTGGGGGAGAAATGGAGAAAATAGGGAAGGATGAAGGGGAGAGGAGTGGGTTGGAAATAGGGAAGGATGAAGGGATGAAGAATGGGTTGGGGAGAAACGAGGAAAATAGGGAAAGATGAAGGGGAGAGGAAAGGCTGGGAGGAACAGGGAAAATAGGGAAAGATGAAGGGGAGAAGAAAGGCTGGGAGAAACAGGGAAAATAAGAAGAGAGGAAGGGAAGAGGTTTAAAAACAGTGACAATTGAATAGGTGTTTTATAAAATGAGATGTATAAGAGGAGGAAGAGGTAAAAGAAAGGGGATGAAGGGGAGAAGAGGGTGAAAAACAGAGAAAGTAGGGGGCTTGACTTATAGAATCTTCTTCCCAAGAAACAGTGCTCCAGAAATGCTTAAAATAACAAGAAAGCATCTTTGTGTTGTGTAGATTGTAAATTGTAAAAACATTATCCCTCAACCAAAAGTGGCTAAGTGAAGGGTGCATAGTTCAACATGGGAATGTAATGGGGATTTTTGTATGAATCGTTTCAAGAAGAATGATTTGTGATGCATGTATAACTATGTAAACATCATGATATGGTGTAAAACTGTTCAAACTGTGACCCCAAGAGGAGCACAAAGAAGTCTTTTTCATACATGATAAAGATTCAGATTTGGTTACATCATGACACAAAGTAAGAATAAGGGTGTGGCTGAAATCGGCATAAGAGTTTTATATAAGAAAATTTAGAAAGAATATTTGAGAACTGGTAATTAAGTGCAATACAGCCGTGGTCTTTTTGTAGTTACATGTATCAGGGAAAGTGTACTAGGAGAAAAAGATAACAAATGCAAGCTTTTCAATATGTCTCACAAAATGAGAAATCAAATTTGAAGACTAGATACAGATTTTAATTTAATTGTGCTATTTTAAGCAGACCAAGACAAAGAGAAAGGTAACTGTGTGGCTATTCACAACATGAAACATTGGTCCATAGCACCAGTCAGTTCAACACATCAATGTGCCAATCATCAGCCATCATTCATTGGAGCTAGATTAATGCTAGATAAGACAAACTTATGTCAGTAGGGAGACTGGGCGGTCAACAAACCATCATTAGATATCTATTTTATTCAGGAAAAAATCCAAATTTTTTGGCTTAGAATTTTGAATATTTACCTATATATTTTACACTGAACTTTCTTTTCAAGGAGGTAAGAAAAATTCAAAATTGACCATCCAGATCTTTAAAGGGAGTTTGATCAAGCAGTTTTTATTAAAGCAAAAATGAGGATGTAATTTTTAATCTTTCAGTTGAGTTTCATATCAGATGAATTAATTTTTAATTACGTTTAAAGAATTATGCTAGCGTCTTGAACACAAGATTTTGCACTGGCAAAAATAATTCACTGTCTTAAAGAACATTGGATGACAAACATCATTTCACTTGAGACTAAAAAGATTTTTGGGCTTTTTCAGGATTTAATTTAATGACTATTCATATTAAATAAATATAACATATATTTAGGCAGTTTGGGCTTCTGTAAACTGCATTTCATTACAACTAGAATGAAACTATTTCAATGTGATTTGTTTTAACAGCTGTAATAAAAGACATACTGGTACATGAAAATTAAAACCACAATTCAAATTATTTATTTTCAATTATGGTTGCAAATTCTATGAACAATGTGACATTTTAAGTAATATGTAAGGTACACAGGCATCAAAATTCCCATCAGCACTGCAGTCATTGTTTTACAACTTACGATCCATCTTAATTTTTTGGACTGTTTTAATGACTGTGTTTATGACTCAAAACTTGACAAACAAGCATGTTATATAAAGCTCACTTTCAAGATGCTTGATTGTTTGAAAGTGGAAAATAATCAAATAAATTGATAAAATCTAGACATTTCGTGATGTAAATGAGATGGAAAATTCTTGATCCTTTTGCTAAGCAACAGATTTTGAAGTATACAAACATGCAATGAATTTACAATTGACTATTTTTTGTTATTTTGTTAGGTTGCAAAGAAACCGATGGATGTGTGGTCCAAAGGCACCAACAGCCAAGCTGTAAGTACTAGTATTGTAAATCTGATCGGTACATTCCCACTGTTTTAATCTGTCTAGCTGTCCATTTTAGCTCTTCATAGCACTGTAAATCTATCTGTTAAAAAAGCAATTAATTCACCCCTGCGAATGTTATTGTCATTTAAATTTTAGACCACGTGATTTTATTTGACCCTTTCAGTTTCGCAGTAAAAATCATGCCTCGTGTTTATAGTCTATTTCATAGAATCTAGGTACTTGTAATCAAATATAAATCTAGAGGTTTATTGATTCTAAACTTTATCTTCATTAATAATTGGTGGATAAAATGTGTTCTAGAAATAAATGCGACAATACAAAAAATAGTTCTTGTCTGCTTTTGCAACAATTAACATGCTTGTAGAGATCCCTCCTGATGATTAATTTTCGATCCGCGCCTGACCTAGTAATAGCATCAATAGTGCAACAGACTATACTATTTTATGCAGAATGTTCCTTGAAAATGGCTCGATATACTAAGTTTTTATACAGAACAGACACCCATTATTTCTCTAAAAACATGGTATTGCACACCACAAGCATCAAACATGGCTATGATTTTATTAAGCAACCTAATGTCTATACTTTCAACCACTTTACACGTGGTTGAACACGAACGATAACTCTGTTCTGAATATTAGCGTTTCGTATAAATAACCGCTAGATGGTGAAATAAGACATACATCTTGAAAGGTTTTCATGTTTTAACATAAATCCAAGTAGGGTATGATATAAAAACGACCTGTACTTACGTATTTTGAGAATATTATCCGAGCACTCATACTTCCGCTCGAAATTTCACAGGAACTGAGCACATCTCGGTGAAGTCTCGTGAACTTTCATTCGGGCACCTCTGGATTTATTAAATACTTAGCAACGATAAAGAAAACATCCCGAACACATTCGCAGGGGTGTAATTGGTACCGCAGTTTTGAACCAAGCTTCGGAGGAAGAATCACCACCCTTGCATTTATGCATCATCCATTTTTATTTTCAGGATACACAGTCTGAGTTCTCTGTGGCTGAAGACATTCAAAGGTTTGTATAAACTAAAGTATTGCATTTTACTCGGTCATTATTAATTCTCCTTACATATTCCTAATACTTGAGTTACTGATGTCACCTGTCATAACTCTGTGTATGGACTGGTTTTTTTTTCCAGCAACAATGGATCTGATGAAGACTTTGGATGGTGATCAGCTGATCTCAGGTCACCCTAGAGTTCAGTTTTATTGTTGGCCGTCCATAGACAGAAATGAATGTTGGCCGTCCATAGACAGAAATTCTTTTATCTGTGATAGTGTATTGAATTTGTAAATGTTCTCTTAGAAATGTTATTTATATATTTTAGTTTGTATCTTTAATAAATGCATGTAAAACAGTCTAAGTAAGTTCATTTATTATATGCCCGTATGTGAAATTACATGTACGTCCCATATATTTTGGTAATGATATCTGATGAACACTTACAGCTACATACATGTATCATCATCTTCGCTAGCCAAGGGTTTTCGGTCCACTTCGCTCCCCGGCGTGGACCAAAAACCCTTGGATAGCAAAGATGCATATCATAAACCTTGTCTAAAATTCAAATCATTGCATTATGATATCATTTTTAAAAATTCTCTTGCAAAACAAAATTTTTTATAAACAATTTATTTTGTGCATTTCGCACATTTCTACTTATATACAAAACTTGATAATGACTACAGTCTATGAAATGAATTTACATGCACTTGTTCTGGTAAACCAGATTATACACATAACCAAATCAAAAGAAATTAAACAAAAAGCTCCTCTACTTCAAAGTACAGCTGATTCATCATTCCCCCACACTATATTACAATTTATATCACCAGACTCATTAAATTTAGTCTCCAAATAAACATACACTGTACATTTAATATTGAATTGGTGGTTAAAAAAACCCAAAAAACACTGGAAAACTTGAATTACATAAAGATCGAAGTATCACACTACAATGATTTTAGTCCACAGTCCAATTTATCAGAAAACAAATTCAGAGAATTTAGTCACTAGAATAACATTTTTTTAACATAATGTTGTTTTTCAATCAATGCTTCATTTTCTTCTCGTTGGGCTCCCCAGTCTTGGTTTTCAGAATGTTTTGAATTTTCTGCCACTGTCGGTCTAATTCGGCCTTCTCGTCCTTTGGCCCGGCACGACGGGTCTTGCGTCCATCAGCCATTTTGACTCCATACTGGAAGGCAGCCCTGAAAAGCAGATAAAGATAATAATGACGAGTCTTTGCACCTTTTCTACGTCTGTTTAGATCATTCGCTGATTGTGACTTTCTTACCATCTAGCCTTGGACTTTATACTTGACATAATAAAATATAAATTTCCAATTATTGATGGTCAACATATCACTAACAACAGCTGAATGTTTTCCATGACAATAAGAATATTATCAGCCAGTATTTACAGATATCCTAATAAGAAACAAGTTAGTAGAAGAGAGACTGAGTCCATACTTAGGCAGGGCCTCCTTGTTGGCCATGTAGTCGCTGTATTCCTCCTGGGTGTCAAAGTCCCATCGCCCTATAGGGCCTTTCTTATTGCCCTGGTCCATTTTGCTGAAGTCTGCCTCATCATCAGAGTCGCCCAAAGCATCATCAGCTTCCTCCATACTGAAAGAGAACAAGTGATTGAAATATTATATATATATTGAATGTACCATGACATAATGAGAAAGCATTTTGTATATATTTTTATCCCTTTTCAATAAATCTGGTAATGAGACAACATGTATCTGAAGTATAACAAGGTTACTGGGATGTGTGAACAGTCTCTCACCCCGGATAACACTCGGCGTAACTGTCAATGAGTGTCTTCTGTTGGAGCTTCTCCATCCACTTCTTGTGCTTATCAACCTTCTCCCTACAATTCACACACAGATTTAAAACAGTGCAGTCCTTGATCACAAATTGTATATGAACATAAAAAGCCTGTGACAAAATTAAAATATCTATTATGAATATAATTCTTAGACATTAATACTAGCTTACTTTTCTTTCTCTTTTTCCACATCAGCATAACTCTGAAAAATAGACATCAATTCAAAACATCTGACAAGAAACAATATGTAAAAGTATGATCCTGAAAATCATGAAACAAATTTAATCAAAAATTCACAGCACTTCAACAGAAGTATCACATTGCAGGATGCATGGGAGTTTGAATACTAAGCTCTTTAAGAAACTCAACTGCTTTTTTGTTTTTTGTAAAGCAAGAGTCATACATGTGCACGATATACACAAAGGCAAGTTGAAATGAGGTGGGTTTTTTAATCAAATTGAATTTAGAAGTGCATGAGATTGTATCTAGGATATATTATCATACAGTCACAGTAAGGTTGCCTCATTTCTGTCACTGACCTTGAAGCGGTCGTTGATTGTCTTGACAAGGTCACCAGCTGACCCTGGTCCTTTCGTCCTGTCATCATCCTGTAACACACAGATTACTTATTGCAACACACATCCTAGCAATAATTACGCTCTGACAATCAAATTGTCATCTTAAGTAAAGATTGAACATGAAAGTTATTCTTATCATAATTTTCATAGATTTAATTGACCCCATAAAAGCATTCTGATAAACATCATTATTTGTGGAGAAAATCGTCAATTATTAAATTGAAATCAAAGGGAATGAATATTTAATTTGTAAAAAGGACTTTCGTTTTAAATTCACAAGCACAATGATGTGAATCAATTATCTTGGAAGAATAAATGTCTGCAGCATTGGAGACAGGAGGGGACAGAATGATGAGTAGAACAAACCTCCTCCACAGGCTTCTCAAAGTAGGACTTCCTCTTCCTGTCATCCCTCCTGTCCCGATGGCCGTCTCTCTCCCTGTCCCTATCTCTATCACTGTGACGGTCTCTATCTCTACCCCGATCTCTCCTGTCCCTATCTCGGTCTCGGTAGTCCCTGTCTCTGTCCCTATCTCGGTCCTTC
>NW_026441880.1:0-13732 GCF_025612915.1 Magallana angulata
AAGATAAAAATGATTTTTGATTGATATTTTTTTTAAAACATTAAGACAAGGTAGGATCATTCACGTATAAACTATTTTTATTTTCATGCCCATAATATATAAAATAAATTAGTAACTATTAAATAAATTAATAACTTACCATTCTTGTTGCAGAACTCATCCTGCACAATGGTTCTCACAGACTTCTGTACAGCCTGAATTTGGTCATCAAACAGTTTCAGGGTAGTGTTTGTGCAATTTCCACCCACAGAACGGATGGGTAGCAACAAAGATATTGTTAGTACTCCTTGGATATATTTCTGGAAATTCCCAAAACAATTTAGTCTTTTATATGTACATGTACAAATCATGTATGTTTGCTTTTTTAATATGTATGATGAAGGTGGCTCAAAACACCAGTATTTATTATTTTTTATACAGAAAGAACATTATTAGAACCTGTTAATCTCAAATGATTTAAAATAGTTTACTTTTTGTCGGGGAAAAGTTGTATAAGCAAAATAAAACCCAATAGCTTTTACAGTTATAATCATAATCATAAGAATTTTTATTTTTCCATACTGAATGTTTCAAAGGATATTTAATTTTATTAAAGAGAAAACCATGAATATATATAGTTACTGTTAACAATTTGAAATAAAACATGTATCTCATGAATATTTCATGAAATGATAAATCTAAATGTTGACTACATTAAGTATGTCCTGAACATATCTTATTACCAAACAAAAATTAAAACGGAAACAAATGTTTATTACAGACACAAAAAGTTCACTCTTAACACACGTCCTTATTAAAAATTAGTTCAACACAATTATACTTAGTCATCTAATATCTATTTTAATTCTAAGTTTAGTAAGGAACTAACTAATGCTTTACTATAGTAATTTACCTGAATGTTTCGTCCAAACATGTCTCAGCTTTGTGCAAAAATCTTTACATGGTTTCTATTTTTAAACTTCAGTTTTATACACATTGATGAAACTTTAACATTTAGACCTTGTCATGCAATAAAACAATTATATTAACATTCGAGTATAATGTACCGCTAATCAATGAAAAGTTCAATATTTTCTAGCTTTATTTCAACTAGCATGGGTCCCAGGCTCTTACATAAAAAACCCCAAAAATTAACAATAAACGTGGAATTTTAAAATGTCATTTCTTCAAACCAAGAAAGAGTATACTTTTAAAGGAATAGAAACAAGCATTCTGAGAGTATTGCATAAGCAATACACGTCCCCTACCGGTTTGTATTATTCTATGAAAGCTTCCAAGCACACAACTATTTCAGAGCAATTGTAAAATGTAAACGAGATATCATGCTTTAATCAGAGAAAAAAGAACAGAGGAAATTAAAACTATATGGTTGATATAGAAATTAAATACAAAATAGGTGAAGTAATACTCTTTATTTCATCTCCTGTAATTTCGCCAGTCTATTCTGTATTCGCTGGTAAAAATTTGTGAAAACAATGCACTGTTATGCACAATATCATTTCTTACCGTCTTCTGTACCCCGAATCAAACCAAACAGTTAAACAGCCCAACCCGACAACGAACCCGATTGTAATAATACAAAAAAAACCTGCCGATTAAATTTACAACACAATGTTTAACATTTTTTTTACAGAATTTATTTTTTGTTAGATATGATAAAAGGAATGGTACAAGTAACGCACGATATTATTACTGACTACATACTGGCTAGTCTGGTACCCTTCCCACAATTCCGTTCGCGCACTCTCTAATGTAGAGAGTGCGCGAACGGAATTGTGGGAAGGGTACCAGACTACAGGTCACATACCACTATTTTTACCCCGTGCTCATTGACCACGCAAGTAGTTCCATTCTAAAAATGTATGTATTATTTCAAAAATTCCTAGGGGTACCAAATGGTCGAATTTGGTTCCTTTTATGGCATGGATGGAAAGAAGAAGGTTTGAAAAAAAATACAGGCAGGAAAAAATTTAGAAAAATTATCTTTACAGGCGCAATAGAAAGGGTGTAAAGAGGCCAATGTTTACACATATTCCAAAGTGAAAGTGAATTTTTCATGGTAGGGGTTATTTTAGGGGCCATATCTCAGTCCCCTCTCGATTGATTTTCCTGACGTTTGGACATGTTGTTGGACTAGTGTCATTCTATAGGTATGCTGTATTTGAACTCATTTGAGCCGGTGGAATTTTTAATATGATTTATTTTTGTATAAAGGAATAAGAGGGAAAAATAATTGTGGTCTGTGTCCTATCAGGTCAAAGGTCAAAATCCACGTTTATCAACTTAAGTCTAATTTTTCGTAATTTTTCAAACGTTTAGGATGAGTAATGACATTTTGTTGGGTTCTTTTTCAAATTTGGCTGATAATATGAAAAAATAACTGTAAAAAATTGTGTGAAATGGATTTGAACGGGGTGTGAACAGCATGGTGTCATCAATGAGTCAAACAGGGGACGTAAGTACTTGCAAAATGTCTAAAAGCACTTTCTAATGTTAATTTTAATTATCACCCAAATCATAAAAGAATTGGTCGATTTGTCATTAAGTTATCAAGCCTTAAATATACCCCCTCTCTCTCTCTCTCTCTCTCTCTCTCTCTCTCTCTCTCTCTCTCTCTCTCTCTCTCTCTCTCTCTCTCTCTCTCTCTCTCCTCATATTAATCATATTACATGTACATGTAAAAGTATAAATATATTTCCTTTAATATTATTTTGATTAAATTATAAGGAGGAAAGTATGGGCTTATCTTACTTTATGATTCCTATGAATGATGACATATTTCACTGCCTAGCAGATTGCATGACAGGACATACAAGCTGGTAAAGGGGCACCTGCTGCCCCCCCCCCCCCCCCCAGTTAACACCATTGTGAAAGAGAAATAATGGAGAAAACAACAAATGGTAAGTTGATTTTATTCATTTATTCATATTTTTCTTACAATTTAACACTTGAAATCTGATGGTGAGTAGACATCACAACATTTTCCTCATTACTTTAGAATATGTAAACCTTCATGTATAGATATTTATATGAGACATATACATTTTACTGGTTAGAAATAGTCATTTTAGCATCTAAATTATCAATGCATTGCAAACTTTTATTTAAATTACTGTTTTAAAGTCTTATTATGTCAGTTTTTTCCCCTCTTTGTGTCCTAGAAATATAACTACCAATAAATGTAGCATGTGTGTGAGTTTGGTTGCTGGCATTGAACAGTGATTGCCCAAGATATATGAGGTCTGCTAGAAGCTTTACTATTTGTAATACTGTAGTAATATCTTTTTGGCACTCTCATCATTATTTTGAGTCTTGGTCATCATTGTTCATGGTAACATACCAGACATTTTCACCTCTAAATGCACAATGTATGTAGAAACCCATGACTTTGAATGGTGAATCCTCGCTACAAAAGGTATGATCTCCTCAAGATTAATCACACCAGATAATGCTGAAAGAAGGTGATGGACTTGTAATTTCTAAAATAGTTTCTCGTTAATGTTTGTAAAAAATCCCTACTTTGGATTTTAATGTGTAGAGTTATCTCCCTTTGTTTTAAGAGTACAGTTTTCATGAACCAAGGCTCCTTATGAATTAGGGTACATTTAAGTAATTTATTCAGTGTATATGAAATGAATAGACAAATAGAATTCATTCTAAATTCTTCTAAATTGTTAGTTTTGTTTCAAAAGGCATTTTATGCCTATCCATATCAGCCCTGTGTACTCTGAGTTAATCTACTTTGGTCAGCAAGTGCCATTTCCTGAAAATGTGTGAATGGTTCTATGTGATTATCTGCTTAATGTAAACGGATTAAGCCACTGTATATTTATCAAAATACCTGATTTCTATAGCAAACTTAATGCAGAATTTTTTTAAATATTTTTTTCAAGCTCATAGCATGTGATTAAATGTTTTCATTTTTGGCATTTTCTGAAATAATTTAGCCATATTTGGGGTATTTTTTTCAAACTTTCCAAAAAATAGTTCCAGGTGTAAAAAGAAATTAAATCATCATTAGCATCATCATGTAGACATGTAAGGTTAATGAATGTAATAGATTAATGAAACTTTTGACAAGTAATTAATGTTAAATGTAGCTCTTGAAATTTGAACATTGTGTGTAACGTGCTAGATTTTGCATGTTATTTCAGCCTTCCTGGACCAGATTTCAAAGGCCTATAACTCTGATGCAGAATATACAATTCCCGCCAAATTTCACAAGGAGGTGTATTATGGGTATAAGTGTCTACCTAAAAAGTTTCATCAAAATCAAAGAAGAATTGTGTGATTATTAGGTCACATACCACTATTTTTACCCCGTGCTCATTGACCACGCAAGTAGTTCCATTCTAAAAATGTATGTATTATTTCAAAAATTCCTAGGGGTACCAAATGGTCGAATTTGGTTCCTTTTTATGGCATGGATGGAAAGAAGAAGGTTTGAAAAAAAATACAGGCAGGAAAAAATTTAGAAAAATTATCTTTACAGGCGCAATAGAAAGGGTGTAAAGAGGCCAATGTTTACACATATTCCAAAGTGAAAGTGAATTTTTCATGGTAGGGGTTATTTTAGGGGCCATATCTCAGTCCCCTCTCGATTGATTTTCCTGACGTTTGGACATGTTGTTGGACTAGTGTCATTCTATAGGTATGCTGTATTTGAACTCATTTGAGCCGGTGGAATTTTTAATATGATTTATTTTTGTATAAAGGAATAAGAGGGAAAAATAATTGTGGTCTGTGTCCTATCAGGTCAAAGGTCAAAATCCACGTTTATCAACTTAAGTCTAATTTTTCGTAATTTTTCAAACGTTTAGGATGAGTAATGACATTTTGTTGGGTTCTTTTTCAAATTTGGCTGATAATATGAAAAAATAACTGTAAAAATTGTGTGAAATGGATTTGAACGGGGTGTGAACAGCATGGTGTCATCAATGAGTCAAACAGGGGACGTAAGTACTTGCAAAATGTCTAAAAGCACTTTCTAATGTTAATTTTAATTATCACCCAAATCAAAAAAGAATTGGTCGATTTGTCATTAAGTTATCAAGCCTTAAATATACCCCCCTCTCTCTCTCTCTCTCTCTCTCTCCTCTCTCTCTCTCTCTCTCTCTCTCTCTCTCTCTCTCTCTCTCTCTCTCTCTCTCTCTCATATTAATCATATTACATGTACATGTAAAAGTATAAATATATTTCCTTTAATATTATTTTGATTAAATTATAAGGAGGAAAGTATGGGCTTATCTTACTTTATGATTCCTATGAATGATGACATATTTCACTGCCTAGCAGATTGCATGACAGGACATACAAGCTGGTAAAGGGGCACCTGCTGCCCCCCCCCCCCCCCCCCCCCCAGTTAACACCATTGTGAAAGAGAAATAATGGAGAAAACAACAAATGGTAAGTTGATTTTATTCATTTATTCATATTTTTCTTACAATTTAACACTTGAAATCTGATGGTGAGTAGACATCACAACATTTTCCTCATTACTTTAGAATATGTAAACCTTCATGTATAGATATTTATATGAGACATATACATTTTACTGGTTAGAAATAGTCATTTTAGCATCTAAATTATCAATGCATTGCAAACTTTTATTTAAATTACTGTTTTAAAGTCTTATTATGTCAGTTTTTTCCCCTCCTTTGTGTCCTAGAAATATAACTACCAATAAATGTAGCATGTGTGTGAGTTTGGTTGCTGGCATTGAACAGTGATTGCCCAAGATATATGAGGTCTGCTAGAAGCTTTACTATTTGTAATACTGTAGTAATATCTTTTTGGCACTCTCATCATTATTTTGAGTCTTGGTCATCATTGTTCATGGTAACATACCAGACATTTTCACCTCTAAATGCACAATGTATGTAGAAACCCATGACTTTGAATGGTGAATCCTCGCTACAAAAGGTATGATCTCCTCAAGATTAATCACACCAGATAATGCTGAAAGAAGGTGATGGACTTGTAATTTCTAAAATAGTTTCTCGTTAATGTTTGTAAAAAATCCCTACTTTGGATTTTAATGTGTAGAGTTATCTCCCTTTGTTTTAAGAGTACAGTTTTCATGAACCAAGGCTCCTTATGAATTAGGGTACATTTAAGTAATTTATTCAGTGTATATGAAATGAATAGACAAATAGAATTCATTCTAAATTCTTCTAAATTGTTAGTTTTGTTTCAAAAGGCATTTTATGCCTATCCATATCAGCCCTGTGTACTCTGAGTTAATCTACTTTGGTCAGCAAGTGCCATTTCCTGAAAATGTGTGAATGGTTCTATGTGATTATCCTGCTTAATGTAAACGGATTAGCCACTGTATATTTATCAAAATACCTGATTTCTATAGCAAACTTAATGCAGAATTTTTTAAATATTTTTTCAAGCTCATAGCATGTGATTAAATGTTTCATTTTTGGCATTTTCTGAAAAATTTAGCCATATTTGGGGTATTTTTTTCAAAACTTTCCAAAAAATAGTTCCAGGTGTAAAAGAATTAAATCATCATTAGCATCATCATGTAGACATGTAAGGTTAATGAATGTAATAGATTAATGAAACTTTTGACAAGTAATTAATGTTAAATGTAGCTCTTGAAATTTGAACATTGTGTGTAACGTGCTAGATTTTGCATGTTATTTCAGCCTTCCTGGACCAGATTTCAAAGGCCTATAACTCTGATGCAGAATATACAATTCCCGCCAAATTTCACAAGGAGGTGTATTATGGGTATAAGTGTCTACCTAAAAAGTTTCATCAAAATCAAAGAAGAATTGTGTGATTATTAGGTCACATACCACTATTTTTACCCCGTGCTCATTGACCACGCAAGTAGTTCCATTCTAAAAATGTATGTATTATTTCAAAAATTCCTAGGGGTACCAAATGGTCGAATTTGGTTCCTTTTATGGCATGGATGGAAAGAAGAAGGTTTGAAAAAAAATACAGGCAGGAAAAAATTTAGAAAAATTATCTTTACAGGCGCAATAGAAAGGGTGTAAAGAGGCCAATGTTTACACATATTCCAAAGTGAAAGTGAATTTTTCATGGTAGGGGTTATTTTAGGGGCCCATATCTCAGTCCCCTCTCGATTGATTTTCCTGACGTTTGGACATGTTGTTGGACTAGTGTCATTCTATAGGTATGCTGTATTTGAACTCATTTGAGCCGGTGGAATTTTTAATATGATTTATTTTTGTATAAAGGAATAAGAGGGAAAAATAATTGTGGTCTGTGTCCTATCAGGTCAAAGGTCAAAATCCACGTTTATCAACTTAAGTCTAATTTTTCGTAATTTTTTCAAACGTTTAGGATGAGTAATGACATTTTGTTGGGTTCTTTTTCAAATTTGGCTGATAATATGAAAAAATAACTGTAAAAATTGTGTGAAATGGATTTGAACGGGGTGTGAACAGCATGGTGTCATCAATGAGTCAAACAGGGGACGTAAGTACTTGCAAAATGTCTAAAAGCACTTTCTAATGTTAATTTTAATTATCACCCAAATCATAAAAGAATTGGTCGATTTGTCATTAAGTTATCAAGCCTTAAATATACCCCCTCTCTCTCTCTCTCTCTCTCTCTCTCTCTCTCTCTCTCTCTCTCTCTCCTCTCTCTCTCTCTCTCTCTCTCTCTCTCTCTCTCTCATATTAATCATATTACATGTACATGTAAAAGTATAAATATATTTCCTTTAATATTATTTTGATTAAATTATAAGGAGGAAAGTATGGGCTTATCTTACTTTATGATTCCTATGAATGATGACATATTTCACTGCCTAGCAGATTGCATGACAGGACATACAAGCTGGTAAAGGGGCACCTGCTGCCCCCCCCCCCCCCCCCCAGTTAACACCATTGTGAAAGAGAAATAATGGAGAAAACAACAAATGGTAAGTTGATTTTATTCATTTATTCATATTTTTCTTACAATTTAACACTTGAAATCTGATGGTGAGTAGACATCACAACATTTTCCTCATTACTTTAGAATATGTAAACCTTCATGTATAGATATTTATATGAGACATATACATTTTACTGGTTAGAAATAGTCATTTTAGCATCTAAATTATCAATGCATTGCAAACTTTTATTTAAATTACTGTTTTAAAGTCTTATTATGTCAGTTTTTTCCCCTCTTTGTGTCCTAGAAATATAACTACCAATAAATGTAGCATGTGTGTGAGTTTGGTTGCTGGCATTGAACAGTGATTGCCCAAGATATATGAGGTCTGCTAGAAGCTTTACTATTTGTAATACTGTAGTAATATCTTTTTGGCACTCTCATCATTATTTTGAGTCTTGGTCATCATTGTTCATGGTAACATACCAGACATTTTCACCTCTAAATGCACAATGTATGTAGAAACCCATGACTTTGAATGGTGAATCCTCGCTACAAAAGGTATGATCTCCTCAAGATTAATCACACCAGATAATGCTGAAAGAAGGTGATGGACTTGTAATTTCTAAAATAGTTTCTCGTTAATGTTTGTAAAAAATCCCTACTTTGGATTTTAATGTGTAGAGTTATCTCCCTTTGTTTTAAGAGTACAGTTT
The DNA here is from genome assembly GCF_025612915.1 of Magallana angulata. NCBI lineage: Eukaryota > Metazoa > Mollusca > Bivalvia > Ostreida > Ostreidae > Magallana > Magallana angulata. The sequence continues at coordinate 8,577 of NW_026441880.1, forward strand.
TCATGAACCAAGGCTCCTTATGAATTAGGGTACATTTAAGTAATTTATTCAGTGTATATGAAATGAATAGACAAATAGAATTCATTCTAAATTCTTCTAAATTGTTAGTTTTGTTTCAAAAGGCATTTTATGCCTATCCATATCAGCCCTGTGTACTCTGAGTTAATCTACTTTGGTCAGCAAGTGCCATTTCCTGAAAATGTGTGAATGGTTCTATGTGATTATCTGCTTAATGTAAACGGATTAGCCACTGTATATTTATCAAAATACCTGATTTCTATAGCAAACTTAATGCAGAATTTTTAAATATTTTTTCAAGCTCATAGCATGTGATTAAATGTTTCATTTTTGGCATTTTTCTGAAAAATTTAGCCATATTTGGGGTATTTTTTTCAAAACTTTCCAAAAAATAGTTCCAGGTGTAAAGAATTAAATCATCATTAGCATCATCATGTAGACATGTAAGGTTAATGAATGTAATAGATTAATGAAACTTTTGACAAGTAATTAATGTTAAATGTAGCTCTTGAATTTGAACATTGTGTGTAACGTGCTAGATTTTGCATGTTATTTCAGCCTTCCTGGACCAGATTTCAAAGGCCTATAACTCTGATGCAGAATATACAATTCCCGCCAAATTTCACAAGGAGGTGTATTATGGGTATAAGTGTCTACCTAAAAAGTTTCATCAAAATCAAAGAAGAATTGTGTGATTATTAGGTCACATACCACTATTTTTACCCCGTGCTCATTGACCACGCAAGTAGTTCCATTCTAAAATGTATGTATTATTTCAAAATTCCTAGGGGTACCAAATGGTCGAATTTGGTTCCTTTTATGGCATGGATGGAAAGAAGAAGGTTTGAAAAAAAATACAGGCAGGAAAAAATTTAGAAAAATTATCTTTACAGGCGCAATAGAAAGGGTGTAAAGAGGCCAATGTTTACACATATTCCAAAGTGAAAGTGAATTTTTCATGGTAGGGTTATTTTAGGGGCCATATCTCAGTCCCCTCTCGATTGATTTTCCTGACGTTTGGACATGTTGTTGGACTAGTGTCATTCTATAGGTATGCTGTATTTGAACTCATTTGAGCCGGTGGAATTTTTAATATGATTTATTTTTTGTATAGAAGGACTAGGGAAAAAATAATTGTGGTCTGTGTCCTATCAGGTCAAAGGTCAAAATCCACGTTTATCAACTTAAGTCTAATTTTTCGTAATTTTTCAAACGTTTAGGATGAGTAATGACATTTTGATGGGTTCTTTTTCAAATTTGGCTGATAATATGAAAAAATAACTGTAAAAATTGTGTGAAATGGATTTGAACGGGGTGTGAACAGCATTGGTGTCATCAATGAGTCAAACAGGGGACGTAAGTACTTGCAAAATGTCTAAAAGCACTTTCTAATGTTAATTTTAATTATCACCCAAATCATAAAAGAAATGGTCGATTTGTCATTAAGTTATCAAGCCTTAAATATACCCCTCTCTCTCTCTCTCTCTCTCTCCTCTCTCTCTCTCTCTCCTCTCTCTCCTCTCTCTCTCATCTCTCTCTCTCTCTCTCTCTCTCATATTAATCATATTACATGTACATGTAAAAGTATAAATATATTTCCCTTTAATATTATTTTGATTAAATTATAAGGAGGAAAGTATGGGCTTATCTTACTTTATGATTCCTATGAATGATGACATATTTCACTGCCTAGCAGATTGCATGACAGGACATACAAGCTGGTAAAGGGGCACCTGCTGCCCCCCCCCCCCCCCCAGTTAACACCATTGTGAAAGAGAAATAATGGAGAAAACAACAAATGGTAAGTTGATTTTATTCATTTATTCATATTTTTCTTACAATTTAACACTTGAAATCTGATGGTGAGTAGACATCACAACATTTTCCTCATTACTTTAGAATATGTAAACCTTCATGTATAGATATTTATATGAGACATATACATTTTACTGGTTAGAAATAGTCAATTTTAGCATCTAAATTATCAATGCTTGCAAACTTTTATTTAAATTACTGTTTTAAAAGTCTTATTATGTCAGTTTTTTCCCCTCTTTGTGTCCTAGAAATATAACTACCATAAATGTAGCATGTGTGTGAGTTTGGTTGCTGGCATTGAACAGTGATTGCCCCAAGATATATGAGGTCTGCTAGAAGCTTTACTATTTGTAATACTGTAGTAATATCTTTTTGGCACTCTCATCATTATTTTGAGTCTTGGTCATCATTGTTCATGGTAACATACCAGACATTTTCACCTCTAAATGCACAATGTATGTAGAAACCCATGACTTTGAATGGTGAATCCTCGCTACAAAAGGTATGATCTCCTCAAGATTAATCACACCAGATAATGCTGAAAGAAGGTGATGGACTTGTAATTTCTAAAATAGTTTCTCGTTAATGTTTGTAAAAATCCCTACTTTGGATTTAATGTGGTAGAGTTATCTCCCTTTGTTTTAAGAGTACAGTTTCTCATGAACCAAGGCTCCTTATGAATTAGGGTACATTTAAGTAATTTATTCAGTGTATATGAAATGAATAGACAAATAGAATTCATTCTAAATTCTTCTAAATTGTTAGTTTTGTTTCAAAAGGCATTTATGCCTATCCATATCAGCCCTGTGTACTCTGAGTTAATCTACTTTGGTCAGCAAGTGCCATTTCCTGAAAATGTGAGAATGGTTCTATGTGATTATCTGCTTAATGTAAACGGATTAGCCACTGTATATTTATCCAAAATACCTGATTTCTATAGCAAACTTAATGCAGAATTTTTTAAATATTTTTTCAAGCTCATAGCATGTGATTAAATGTTTCATTTTTTGGCATTTTCTGAAAAATTTAGCCATATTTGGGGTATTTTTTTTCAATACTTTCCAAAAAATAGTTCCAGGTGTAAAAGAATTAAATCATCATTAGCATCATCATGTAGACATGTAAGGTTAATGAATGTAATAGATTAATGAAACTTTTGACAAGTAATTAATGTTAAATGTAGCTCTGAAATTTGAACATTGTGTGTAACGTGCTAGATTTTGCATGTTATTTCAGCCTTCCTGGACCAGATTTCAAAGGCCTATAACTCTGATGCAGAATATACAATTCCCCGCCAAATTTCACAAGGAGGTGTATTATGGGTATAAAGTGTCTACCTAAAAAGTTTCATCAAAATCAAAGAAGAATTGTGGTGATTATTAGGTCACATACCACTATTTTTACCCCGTGCTCATTGACCACGCAAGTAGTTCCATTCTAAAAATGTATGTATTATTTCAAAAATTCCTAGGGGTACCAAATGGTCGAATTTGGTTCCTTTTATGGCATGGATGGAAAGAAGAAGGTTTGAAAAAAAATACAGGCAGGAAAAAATTTAGAAAAATTATCTTTACAGGCGCAATAGAAAGGGTGTAAAGAGGCCAATGTTTACACATATTCCAAAGTGAAAGTGAATTTTTCATGGTAGGGGTTATTTTAGGGGCCATATCTCAGTCCCCTCTCGATTGATTTTCCTGACGTTTGGACATGTTGTTGGACTAGTGTCATTCTATAGGTATGCTGTATTTGAACTCATTTGAGCCGGTGGAATTTTTAATATGATTTATTTTTGTATAAAGGGAATAAGAGGGAAAAATAATTGTGGTCTGTGTCCTATCAGGTCAAAGGTCAAAATCCACGTTTATCAACTTAAGTCTAATTTTTCGTAATTTTTCAAACGTTTAGGATGAAGTAATGACATTTTGTTGGTGTTCTTTTTCAAATTTGGCTGATAATATGAAAAAATAACTGTAAAAATTGTGTGAAATGGATTTGAACGGGGTGTGAACAGCATGGTGTCATCAATGAGTCAAACAGGGGACGTAAGTACTTGCAAAATGTCTAAAAGCACTTTCTAATGTTAATTTTAATTATCACCCAAATCATAAAAGAATTGGTCGATTTGTCATTAAGTTATCAAGCCTTAAATATACCCCCTCTCTCTCTCTCTCTCTCTCTCTCTCTCTCTCTCTCTCTCCTCTCTCTCTCTCCTCCCTCTCTCTCTCTCTCTCTCTCTCTCTCTCATATTAATCATATTACATGTACATGTAAAAGTATAAATATATTTCCTTTAATATTATTTTGATTAAAATTATAAGGAGGAAAGTATGGGCTTATCTTACTTTATGATTCCTATGAATGATGACATATTTCACTGCTAGCAGATTGCATGACAGGACATACAAGCTGGTAAAGGGGCACCTGCTGCCCCCCCCCCCCCCCCAGTTAACACCATTGTGAAAGAGAAATAATGGAGAAAACAACAAATGGTAAGTTGATTTTTATTCATTTATTCATATTTTTTCTTACAATTTAACACTTGAAATCTGATGGTGAGTAGACATCACAACATTTTCCTCATTACTTTAGAATATGTAAACCTTCATGTATAGATATTTATATGAGACATATACATTTTACTGGTTAGAAATAGTCATTTTAGCATCTAAATTATCAATGCATTGCAAACTTTTATTTAAATTACTGTTTTAAAGTCTTATTATGTCAGTTTTTTCCCCTCTTTGTGTCCTAGAAATATAACTACCAATAAATGTAGCATGTGTGTGAGTTTGGTTGCTGGCATTGAACAGTGATTGCCCAAGATATATGAGGTCTGCTAGAAGCTTTACTATTTGTAATACTGTAGTAATATCTTTTTGGCACTCTCATCATTATTTGAGTCTTGGTCATCATTGTTCATGGTAACATACCAGACATTTTCACCTCTAAATGCACAATTTATGTAGAAACCCATGACTTTGAATGGTGAATCCTCGCTACAAAAGGTATGATCTCCCTCAAGATTAATCACACCAGATAATGCTGAAAGAAGGTGATGGACTTGTAATTTCTAAAATAGTTTCTCGTTAATGTTTGTAAAAAATCCTACTTTGGATTTTAATGTGTAGAGTTATCTCCCTTTGTTTTAAGAGTACAGTTTTCATGAACCAAGGCTCCTTATGAATTAGGGTACATTTAAGTAATTTATTCAGTGTATATGAAATGAATAGACAAATAGAATTCATTCTAAATTCTTCTAAATTGTTAGTTTTGTTTCAAAAGGCATTTTTATGCCTATCCATATCAGCCCTGTGTACTCTGAG